>NW_003805418.1:18798-63291 GCF_000255335.2 Galendromus occidentalis | reverse complement strand
ACCGACTACTTGGATAAGGACTCCCACGAGATGCGACTCTTCACGAGGGATCAACAGGGAGTGATGATGGCTTTCGGCGTTCGATTGGGCTGGAAATCATTCCTATCGCTTCTCGGTCTGTCGTTTGCGGGGCTTTCACGGTCCTGCAGGTCGAGCTCACCCGATGGACATTCCGTAAGCGAGCCTCGTGTTGATTCCTCTCGGGTACCACCCTCCTTCCCGATCTCTCCTCTAACCCTTCGTGATTCACTATTCGCGGCATGAAATCGGGAGCTCGGCTTCCAAGGCATGAACTAACGACAGGAATATCGGGATGCTGACAATCGAGATAGACCTGTCAGCCCGACTGCTGGTTCCGAGTCATCTCATTCTCGCGACGAGTCATGCTGAATGTCAGCCGCCGAGGGTATGCCGAAGATGATCCGGCAAACTCGGCAAATCCAAAACTCCGGCGAATCCGGGAAGAACTCCGGCAAATCCGGGAAGAACTCCGGCGCGGTCCTCAGCGCTCATTCCAGAGGCCGAGTGCGACGGAAGGGAGCTGCGAGCGCAGGAATGAAACTGCGATCATCATCTGAATGGGTAATCAAATAAAAATATTTCATGAGACATTTGGGCTCTCGAGCTCAGGGTGTGTTTTGAGAATCCGGCTCGATTGCAAGGCTCGACCCGAGGGTCTGAACTTTGGCGCACTTTCTAGATTCTGACATGATGCATCTTCACGAATTTCGGGCCGGAATTAGAAGCAAGGCGAGTTCTTTCAGGAATTATCCTTCCGATCGATCAGGATGGCTTCTCCTCGATTTTCGCTGTTTTTTTATTATGTCTCCGATCCTAGAAATGAGTATTTACAATTCGGCTGCAAGGTTTTAAGCAAGGTTCGTGACTTGATTCTCCCATTCGAACGGACGACCGACGAATGTGATTGGACGGTCGCTCTTCTTATATACTAAGTAATCTCACTTTTTCACTCCTCTAACAATAGTTTAACAGAAGAAAAAAAAACAAATGACCTCGAAGGTCGCCCCATTATTTGCCGTCTGAATGTGCTGCTGTCGGAACGTGTGCTTGCGACGCTCGACTCCAATTGTAAATCTGACCTGGCAGGAATGGCTCCAGCTTCTCCTCGGCGAGTTCTGCAAAGACATACAAGCGAACAACTTGACGCAACTCTGGATGAAGCTCGTGACTGCCCGTGCAAAGAGATTGAGAGACAATATCGCTTGAAAAATCCAACATTCGCAAAACTGACCGTTATATGCATCAGCTTTCGACGGCCGCCGATATCTCATCAATCTGATTTGAGGCACTGGTAGGAAACCCCTGACGAGAGGTTTCATTTCGATGCTCGATGTATACTCCGCGGAGACCACGTCCCGGGGCTCAACAGAAAAAACGTCTGAATTCTTCCCGAGTAGTGCCCACATGCTTGGATCTACCAAGACTTCCAGATGGATTTGACCTCCTTCGTCGCCGTCGGGACTGAGTCGCTTTATGCGTATGTTGAGTTTGCAAACCGCATCGACTTTGCAATGACCTTGAGATTCGGGCTCGACGGTGGCGTGGATTGAGTAGAGCGTCTGTAAGAAGGCAAGACAACCGCCAATAAATCAAAAGCGTTCGGGACGTCGAATCGAATTAGGCAAAATGCTCGGATATTCAGCTCAGTGAAGAAGTCGGCGACTCTGTCTGCGAGCGGAACACTTACTTTGAAAGCATCTAGTTTGAAAGATGCCGAGTAAACGCCCGTCTGACTGTGCTCGAGCCACTCGAAATCCAAACTAAAGCTGAGTATGAGAGGAACCGCAACATCGCCGTCGGATTCGAGCTGCCACACGAATGAGTTCGAATAGCCCGCGCTCACTTTGAATGGTTCGACCTGCAATGAGGAATCAATGGCGGACGTCTTTTCCAGCTCTGGGACCCGATGAATCATAATTAGCTAAAAGCCTGATGGCCGCCCTCCTCCATGGACTCACCTCAGCGAGGATTCGCGCCCGAAGCCCCGGCGGGCACTCGAATCTAGGGTTCTTGATCGAGAATATCTCCGCGGAATGACCCACGACCTCCACCTGCAGGAATTTGGCGGTATCGCAAGAATGAAGCTTGTGAGTCACGACGAACGGTGGCTTGAATCGAAGTCTGACGGAAGCTTTGACATCATCCCAGGCAGCGGAAGCTTGTAGCTCGTGGATCGCCCCTTTCGGAGTCCACTGATCACAGAAATCACTCCGCAACGAAATGGAAAACGTTCTCGTTCCGAAGGCTGGAATCTCTTCTAAGATATTGATGGAATCCTCCCCGAATAGCAGAGCGCTCGAAGGAGAGCCCAGAGTCACGGAGGACGAGGCCGCGATGGCTTGGCTTCCGGCGTGAAGCGTGAGCTGAACGACCTGATCGACACCAGCCAGCAATTCTGAATTCGGCATCTGTAGAGGGAATGTTTTATTTCAGAGGAATGCTTGAAAACTTCAAATATCGAAGTCGAGTCACACGTTTGAAAGACCGGGAATTACCTCAAAACTGAGTTTGCACTTCTCCTGTATGATGTCAACTTTCGTTCTCAATAAACTGTTTTCCAACTCCTCGACGAAACCTAGATGGTCCCATTCCATCACGACTTGACGGAGCTCATAGTTACCCCATTGGCTGGTTTTGAAGGGCAATTTTATGATATTCTGCCCAGGGGCAAGGTAGATATCTTTGGCAAGAAATAGCGTATCTGATTTTACTCTGACGATATCTTGAGACGACGGTGAGCCGAGATTTGCGCTGTCCTGGCGAGAGAGGACCTGATGCTGGTTGGAACATACGAGCCCTGCCGAGGGAAGGAACGATAAGAGGACAGAGCGATGCCCAAGGATATTTCCTCGCGCGAGCGACATATTCCGACTCCTTTCCTCTCGGGAGTCGGAACACACAGAACTCACCGACGGAATTCGACTGATTCACGTGTTGGATCGTGATTTGGGGCGGGGGCCGTCGAGAGCCTGGACCGAGAACAATCGGTTTACGAGGCATCATTCTGTGTCCCTGACCAGAATCCTGGAAAAAAATATATATTTCATTCGAATTGCTCATCGCGACAAGGTCGGGAGGCGAGATCGCCCCTCTCGAACGACTTTTTGAATCTTCAAGTAGATGGGGTTGCTTTACCTTTCCGAGCTCCGCACACGGAACAGCAACCTTCCTCATCTTGACCTCCGCGAGAAGATTGGACGTTATTGTCAATTTCACAGTGACGTTCGAATTCAATGTTAGAATTGATGAGTTACTTTCGACCTCCAGGTCATCGAGTGAAAATATTCCCGCGAAAGCGAAAGTCAAATTCTGTTTATCTGAGAGAACGAGTGAGCTTTAGATAATAACCGGCTGTCTTCCGATATTTATGGCATTAATGATTGATTAGCGTCCCCGATTTAGAGAAAAAGTTCAACTCACTTTTCATACTCTTTGCTAATCTGTCTTTCGTTGTTAACACGTTGTCGAAAAAGTGTCGGCGTTCCATCTGATCCAACCAAGAATTGGTCGCCAGCAGGAGCACTGTATGCAGGTAGAGGAGATCGTACGACAGGAGCTCATAGCACTTCAAGAGCTGCTTCTGAGTTTCGACTGCCAACGGCACCCATTGTTCCATGAGATACATTTTCAAAAGATCTTGGAGGAATTGGACAGCCATCTGGGGTTCATCTTTTTCGCTGGAAAGGTATCGAGCAGAATGAAATAGTGCCGAGCGCAACCTCGGTGAGCGCGACCTCATCAGGGAATTCTACGAAATGGAAACAAAATGAACGATGCCAGGCATTGCCTGGGTGCGAAGGCACATACCATGGACTGAAACTATTAGAAGGGAGTGATCTCTTATGTCTGTTCATCGGAAGAGCCTATTTTTTTCAAGCGAGCAAACTCTTGTTGACGACTCGAATTCCCTCCAGAATGGATCTGATCGCATTCACGGATAGACTTACAGATAAAACTCAGCCAGATCCTTCCCGATGAGTCGCGCGCTCCGCAGCCTTCCAACGTGTTTGAAGGTTCCCATCGCGATTTCACAGATATCTTTGTAGTGTCGCATGAAGGATTCCTTCGACGAGAGAGCTTCGGAGACTCGCCTGCATGGACTCATCTCATGTTCCCCTGGAATATATTACGGGAAATCTAGATCTCCCTCTTGCTGTCTGTTCGTCGAGTCACACGACTTCGATTATCTGGAGCGTGATGAACTGGGATAAGAACAAGCTTAGGTAATCTTCCCTCCAGAGGAATACTTACCGCTGCGGGGATCGTCTCCCAATCCCGCGAGAATGTTCACCACCAAGTGTATCTGCTCCGAGGACGGTGTCGCTTGGGGCATCAAACCGCACAGTTGGCCCAGCGCTTTCATCTTGAGACGTGCATGAGCCCACAGCTGGGCCGTGTGCAGAGAGTAGCATTCGACCTGGGTGGAGTCGTTGTACCTCTCCGATACCAAGAGAATTTCTAAGAAGGCCGCCAAGGCCCACGCGTCAACAGCTCCGGGTCTCGTCAATTCAGCGCCCAGAGACTTGAGTTCGAGCTGAGCGTTCTGGATATAGGGCAGTACCCTCTGAGCCATCTCCCAAGGTCTGAAAGAATTTCATTAGCCCTGATACTTCGAACGGAAATCTGATTGTATATCCCTCTGTGATCCTATTCTGATTCCATCATCTTCCTCTGAAGCTTTCCTGACGCAGACCGTCCGGGCGACTCACCGGCACAACAGGATGAGGATGTTGCATATCCGAACCAGGAGCATGTTTCTCAGATCGAGGAGGCTGCCTCTTGAGTTTTCGAACGGGCCTCGATCACCAACTGGACAGACGGATTTCATGCAAAGAGCTCTCCACGAATCTTTGCAGTCTGTGAGATTCTGCAGCCACATGGGGCTTTCTTGCTCATGAGCAGCGTTGATAACAAATTGCGTTAGAAGAGCGTCCAGCTCGTCGTATTGGACTAGCGCATCCTCGTATAGTGTCATTGTCTCCAGTACAAAAGCGAGTTGTTCCTGAAAAGTCCGTCAACATAATTCGCATGAGGCTGGATCCTTCTGAAGAGGGCATGGGATGCAAGGGAGTCGATTCCAAGTAATGGCGAAGTGAACGGGAATTCGACTGGAGCAAGCAACTGAGCGAAGGAGGAGGAAATACGGACCTGCATAAAGTAGAAATCTATGAAGCTCCATGCGGGTTGATTCCGTGCTTCTCGTTTTTCTCTGAGTTTGTCCTCATAGTATCCGATTTCTCGATTCAGCGCATGAAGTAAGGCGATTCTAAACTGCCCTATGAAACTATTCAACGATGAAGCGTTTTTGTCCGACCGGGACGGTCGAACGAACGTACTGACTCTGCAATGATACGGTTTGCTTAGTTTTTGAATTCGGTACGTTCCCAGAGAGAGAGAGCGTGAAGAAACACTCCTCCCGAATCCGCCGAATTCAGACTCACCTGTCGATATTCTTACTGGGGAAATCATTCCGAATTTTGTCCCAGACAGTACTCTTCAGAAGTTTCGAAGTAGTTTTGGCCGGAGTCTTTCTCGAGTTGTCCTCGACAACGACTATGAACCAATCCCATTGAGACTTTCCCTTCAAGTCTGCCATCCATACCATAATTTCTTGTTTAACCGTCGAGCGGTACTCGTCAGAGTCCTGTCGTGGTATTGGAACGCTTAGAGCTCCACAATATATCGAAAGACTCAGAGGTTTCAATCGACGATTCATAGGAGCAACGAAGAGCTTGGACTTCAGATAAGGAACCCAGGGCGTGCTCACCGAACAGTCAGTCCAGAACGTGTGTAAATACTGTCGATTGAGAAGAGTCTCTCTGTTGGCACTCAGCTTATCCCGGTCGAAGGGCACCCAATTGGCGTCGATATGGACGTTTTTCGTCCGTCCAAGACTCCGTTTCCATTCTGTAGCTTCGGCAGAAACAGCGGGACAAACGGCCTCTCGTAGACTTTCGAAGAGACCAGGTTTCCCGGCATCTGTAAACAGATCGATAAGTTCTAGCATTCGAGGGCATTCTCGCGGTAATAGATGGACGGCAGACTGGAGCTGCTCTGCCGATCGCGGACCTGGCTAGACCGGGGGAAAGCTCCGAATACAATTCTAGTCGGCTCAGAGACATGCCTTGAGTTTCGCTGCCTCAGCCGAAATCTATGGACCGCATCGTTAAAATGAGCCGCAGAATCCGACTGTGACAGGAACTGGACGCGACTTCAGCGCCGAGTCCTGTTCCCCGGCTGGTGTTCAAAAGATCGAGCGCAGGATGTTGAAGCTCTGATTCATCGAACGACACTTACACCCGTCAAGATCCGCCCCCTCTTCGAAGTCGGATAGAGAGTGATCAATAGACCCTTCGCTCGTATAGCGATTTGTCTCGGGGAATTTTGACAGTTTTCGAGAAAACTCACATGTGACCAACGGTTTCGCCTCCATTTGTGTCTCGAACGGACACTTCCTCAACGACGACTGCTGTCTCCTCCTTTCATCGCTAGTCCTGCGAGCAAGCACTTCCAGCTGATCACGTTCACTTGGGACACAAGTGGTCGCTTGGCTCGTGTCTGGGTTCTTCGAATGTGATGTGATCAGAATCAGTAAACACTGATATGTAACTCCCCAAAACGGACCTCCTTGAGAATGAGATCTGTATGGCGGGGAGGATATGTAGGACAACGCCAGTTCACCATCTCATTATCGATGCCCACATGCCCACACGATATTGAGCCCCGTTTGCGCTCAGGCTTACATAATGTACGATGATCTCTGTTTGAAAGAGGCGAAGTATGCGAATTTCCGGACACCTTGCGTTTCTCGCCGGTGGAGGCGAGGCGGGGGCGCGAGTTGATAATGGGTAGTTTCTTTTCCCGCTAGAGATTCGCGTCGATGTGGATCCTCGTACCGTTCGTCCAATGAGCAACGATCTTCGCCGAAAATAAGGGTACCCAACAACTCGCGCGATATGAGGGGATGGGCCAAACTGGAAGAGGGCTCGAGCTGATTGTGGGATCTGGAATACTCACTGAGACTGACTCAATCTGGTCGTGGAAATTTGGCATGCTCGGATTCTCGGAAATTTGAAAATATCACCGGCAGATGCACAGACTCGAGGACTAAAACCCATAAGAGCTCTCCCGATGTTCTAGGGATGATACAAACTGGGATCGCGATTAGAACTTGCTCTGGACCTGCTCTTGCGGCAGTTGCTGCGGTTGTCTGAGGGAAATCACTGCTGGATGGTGGAAGTTCTTCATCGTCTGCTCGGCGCGGCGCGCGCGTGTTCCGTATGCAGTGGCGTATCTGGGTGAAATGGCGCCCGGGGCAATCGAAGGAAACGCGCCCCCTATGGAACAATTTTCGTTTAAACATCTGTTTTTTTTCATGTATTCATTTATATGCTCCATATTTTATATCACACGATATCACAATGTTTCACAAGGTTAGAAATTAACTTTACGCGCTTTCATCGAAGCAAACTTTTCCACTAAGGCTTCGAAGACCGTCTCTTCCGTCGTGTCTCTCTCTATACTGAGAAGAGATAGATCAACGAGCCTGTCCTGACTCCCATAATTTTCCCATAATTTCTCTCAACTGGGCGAGTTCGTTCGGAGCGGAACGAGTTGTTTAAGCGCCTCGGTCAAGTATTACATCTCCAGATCATCACAAACTGGATTTGTTTTTCCAAACGGCTACATAGATAGTATGAGCTTGATTCACGATTCTGCGCCCCCTGAGATCTGCGCCTGGGGCGCGTGCCCCCTCTGGCCCCTCCCTTGTTACGCCACTGTCCGTATGGATTCCGAATCCGAGTTCTCAGTCGTCGATCAGTCTCCAGATGACTTTCATGAAAGTGCGGAGGACGGCGTGCCCAGGAACTATGTTTTTGCTTGGGCGGGAAATCCTCGCCAATTAGTTTGTGCCACTTTTTGATGGAGGATGCCCGACCGAGAACATGAGCCCTTTCTTTGGCTCGAGACCGATCTGAGAATTCGAGGCGTATCCGGACTTCGGTATGAGATTGTTCTTGGAGAAAACAGGGCCGCAGGGCTCGACACTCCACGTGTTTCTTCTTAGAAAACGCAGCAAAGATTCGGGTGAGTGGGTAAAATTTTTGGATCCAGCGGAAGTCAGGCCTTTAGAATAGAATTGAGCAATTTTCTCGAGCTAGACTTGCCTACCAAAATATGAGTTGTTAGCAGGCAGGAAGAACCCCCGGTAGGCAGTCCCAGGTTCGCCCTAAATGAATCTCAATAAACCCGTCCGCGATGACTCGCGCCTCCGATGCAGTCGAGCTGCTTCCATTGGTCGCATTCAATGCGCAAGCGCGCGCCTCCGGCGTGACGACCCCTCGGGTAGATATTCTGGCTCTCGGAATCGTTAGGATCGGGGCGCCAAACCTCGATCCGGTCTCGATCATCAGCGAGAATGGTGGGCAGGCCCGGCCCGAGCACCATTCATTAGCACCCTGAGTATTTCTGACGAGGCACAACTTCCACCGCTGTTGCCTGATGGAGGCGACCCAGCCTCGAATTGTGGGTTTTCGGAGTCAAATCGATTAATCTCACCCTGAATCTCCACTGTCGATTCGTGATGGAGGCTGTCCATCCTGCGGACCGTTGCCGATCGGAAAAACGGTAGTCTGATACTCGAGTCGTATTGTGCAAGTTCCTGCGGGAAATCAAGGAACCCAAGTATCCGGTCAAGTATCCGGTCCCTTCCCCGCGACCACCGTCGGCATACGATTTCAGCCCGACTCTCATCATTTTGGGACTCTCTCAATGGAGAGAGTGAGACTGCTCGTTAACTACTTAAGAGCCTTCGGGGGCGACGAGCTGTGCGTCTGACCGGAGTTGAGTCTTCCTTCACTACCAGAATTGGTGCTCAAAGTCCCTTCTTCTACAAGAGCTGTGGTTTCTGTAACTTCTCGCCGATGGGAGAAAGAGCGTGGAATTCCTTTCGTGCTCGTCCCACAGTCGCTAGCCGGTGGGATCCTAGAGGCGGAGACCACTAGAACGTCAACGGAGCTCGAAGAAGTTGCTCCATCAGAATCAACAATGGAGGCTCTGCCACAAGAGGTCGGTGAAACTGAGTATCTCAATGCTGATTTTCTAGTTCGTGGGAAAGAAATGTCAGGGATCGTATCCCGTTCTCCATGAGTTACGAACCTAAAGGACGGATGATGTTCAGGCTGACTTCCTCATGATGATTCCACAACGGAATCCCGCGTGAAGGACGGCTCGCTCAACGAAAATTGACCGTGATAAATGTTGACGCCCTTGTTATCCACGAGGAACCAGAACTCTGCTTCTATGACTAGCCAGGAATTCACTGACCCTTCCGCGGCACGATTCGGGACGTTTCGGCTCCTATACCTATGCTCATGGGTCTGAAAAGAGGTGACACCCTCAAAAGACCAGGCTGCAACTTGAATCCGCGCCCTTCCCTTTCCGAGGGCCTCGGAAGCGGCTCGGACCAGTATAGATACGATCGAAGAGCGGAAATTGAATAGCCGAGGGGTGTTTTCTCCATCAGTCAGCAAGGAGGCAAGAGCTTGGCCTGATCAAAGGAGGGATGGCAAAATCCGTTCCGATCGTTTTCTTGCTGCTGGGAAGACCAAAGCTTCGTTTGCTCCCAACCAAGATGGACCGAGAGTCGGTAACTGGTTGGTGACGTTCCCGGTCGTTCTATGTCACATTTTCTCGTCTGAAGGTTCATTTTACTCCCTGCTTCAGCTGGTCGAACAAGTGCTGCTGCGCATGCACCCCCTCGACCGCCTCGGAAGTGCGGTCGCCTGCCATCAATGGGCCGGGCTCCTATCGACACCAAGGATGCTCGGGGACGTCGTAATGGTGATGAAAAAATTCAACACAGAAGCAGCCTTCACCGCCTTGATGGAGAATCGCCGAAAATATGGAAACCTCCGAATTCACGAAGGTAAAGTGAATATTCGAGTTCCCGATACTCCCCACAATTCTCGGAAAGCGTCAAGAATATTTCGAACACAACCTCGAGTGTGCTCGTTTCCCAGCGGATCTGAGCGAGTTTGGCTCATTCTTCTGTGTTGAAATCGGCAAGAACCTCCGCGCGCTGGAAATCCTCCACTGTCGATTCTCAGCCGTGGATCTCCATTCTATCCTGCGATGTTGCACGAAGCTGAAATCGCTCAAGTTCCAATGTGAGTGCGATTTCCCTATTTCCATTTCCAATTAGCTACTTAAAAGAAACTGAGTGAGCGAGAGATCCGAAAATCCGGGATAAGAGAAGATTACGGAGCCGAGCAAATCTTTTTTTCGGACGACATATCACATCTACTCTCAGAAGCAATCAGATTCTCAATGCATATCCGATTACAGGCAACCGAGAAGGAGACATCGAGCTAAAGTCCCCAAAGCAGATAGCCCTCGAGCCTTTGCCCCAGCTGCGACACCTTTGTCTGGATATCGATCACGATACGGCACTATTCGATTACGTGCTCGATTGGTCCCCGAACTTGGTGTCCCTCAGCGTTACGGGGTGCGCAGACAGACGCCGATTTCGCGGAAAGCTTCTCGGCTCGATGAAGCTTCAGCTGAAGTTCTTGAAGTGGTGGGGAAATGATGTCGACGATGACTTCGTCATCAGACTGGTGGAGAGGCACTCCGAGACTCTTCAAGATCTGGATTTGAAAGACTGCAGTGAACTCACAGACGCGGCGTTTGATGCGATTTGCGCTCTGCGTGAGCTTCGTCGTCTTTCGCTCCACAACGCCAAAAATCTTGATGACTCTCATATGGAGAGACTTCTCCCGAGTTGTCCCCACCTGGAGACTTTCCCTGTGCCTCTGCGCACAGATGGCTTGGCTAGCTTCTTGACCCGGATCGCTAAGAGCGGACAAGCTCGGGAGCTCGTCTTACGACGCTATCAGAAGAATTCACTTTTGAGCAGCGACGAGTCCCGCATTCTGGGCCGTATTTCTAGTCTGCGACATCTGGAGATGCCGTGCATCGACAGCCGTGCATACGTGGATGTTGCTCGTTTGAGGGATCTCCGAGTCCTCGTTCTGCATCCGATGCACGCGCATCCCTCATCCGACGACTTCTCGTCGCTCATCGCGAACTTGACGGGGCTAGAGCAACTCTCGATCGGCTGTGACAGGCTCACCGATTCGGACGGGGTCAAGCTCCGTCTTCTGAGAAATCTTCGAAAATTGGAGCTTCTTCGTGCGTCCGGATTCACAGACCGGACGTTTGAAGGGGCTCTCGGATCGGCAGCCATGGAGGAGCTGCTTATCGAAGATTGCCCCGTGACAGGATTCGGACTGGCTCGATTGGCTGCTCATCACGATCGGTTGAGGCGTCTCACCCTCATACGGTGCAATAATACAAGCGACTCGGAGATAGCATTTGGTCTCCGTCCCCTGGCCGTGCTCAATGAGCTGAAGCTCATGTACTGTGCATCAGTCACCGAGGAGCTCGCGATCGCCTTCGGGCCAGAATTTCTGTGGCCACGTCTGCACAGTCTATGCATGATTTTCAATGAAGGTTGTCAAACGTACGACACTGTTGTCGAACGGAGAAGGACACCTACCAATGAATGCTGCATTGAACTATGGCGATAGTCAACGGGAGCGCGAGGAGCGATTCTGAGCGAGAGGCTAGTCAAAATAATACAGTAAAAGCTCGTTGCAGCGACCCCCATTAGAACGAATTTCTCGGTACAACGAAAAAGGAATTTCTCCTCCTTTGGCTAGCTCGCCATAGGGATAGTGATGAGCGGCATTCGTTACAGCGAAAACTCGGTACAACGAACCAGTTTCGTCGGTCCCTCCGTGTTCGGAGTAATGAGCTTTTACTGTAATTGTATAATATGTAAATAGGCAACTTGAATTATCGAGAATCGAGACTCATGTCATCATCGTCATGTTTATCATAGAGTTAGGTATGGTCAAGTCAATAAATCTTAAATTATGGAATGTACGACGATTTGGACTCTTTTCCTGGAAAAAGGCATGCTGGAAATGTGCCGAAAAGAAGCAATAGGAAGCTACATTTCTAGGCCTTCAGATGGAGGTTCTCCCACTCGTGCGCGTCAAGGATCGCCTTGTGATCTCGTTGTGAGATATGAGAAACAGCCGTTCGTGTCCGTCACTGCCTCCAAAGACCAAGCGGTAACATGAGTTCCGCTCGAATGTATCTTGACTCTCTTAGAGTCCCGCTTACATTCGTCGGCGCTCCGTCGTATTCGAGAGCTGTGGAACATGGAAGGTCTCCCGTTGAGGGATGTTCAACGTAATGAGGTCCGATGCTCCTCCATCGAAACACAACCTGGAAATGTGACTGACCAAGCACCCAGTCGCACAGAGGAGCGAAGAACGATACTGCGCTCCCAGCGACATCCCATAGGCGATTCCGGAGTGCCATCGAAGGCGGCAACTCAAGTTCAAACCCTCATCGCACGGACTCTGACTGACCAGGAATACCCAACAGAACACCGGATATGCTGAGAGCTTGGTCATGATTCTCCAGTGGCGGCGTGCCTAGGAAGAGAATCGAGAAGCTGCTATGCAATCATCAGCATCTCGCCCCGCCGTACGCTACACTTCTGCCACGTGCAAGGATTCCAACTCGCACCGCAAACCTTATTCCTTTTTTTTCATTGTAGGGGATCCTGTGCTCTTGTGTTTTGTTCGGATAGATCAAGACACAATGTCTATGGAGCGACCCAAAAACCTTGATGTAACCTATTTTGCGGTGATACGAGCCGAGAATGACACCGCCCGATTCCGTCGATATTCTGAGCAAAGATCATCAGCCACAGCCTCCGTGCGGCAGAATTCCCCTCGTCTTTGTTCTCAGCAGCGGATCAGCTTGCGCTCGAGTCTAGATAATCCTCAGCATGGCAGCGTACGGAGATGCGCCGTGCTATCGAAAAAGTGTCCAAGACCGAAGACATCCCCACCTGTGAGGATTGAAAGGTCTCCCTCTTTCCCTCGAAGTCTTCTGCTCCGAAGCCCGGCAGTAGCAATTCTCTCCCTCGAATCTCCGTCAATATTTTTATTTCGGTTCCGTTCTACGCGGCGCAGAACCAAGTTCCGGAGGAGGAAGAACGTCTTGATTTGAGGAATATTCTTCTTTCGGTTGCCAGCTCCCGGGATCTAAGTTTAGGACCCTTCTAGGGGAATTGACAGTAATAGTTTTCAGCTGAATTATCCATGTACGGTCCAGCACTATCATGAGCGGCTACAAGCGCAAAGGAGGTAAGTTCCCTCTCAGAACTCGGAGTTGACGTGCCTCGACTGATGGATCTCTTCCATTCAGCGGATTCGCGCGCGGAGACGTCGCTGTGGTGTCGTTGATCTCCGCACATTGCCTCGCTTCGGGAATGCTTTGGCGCCTCACTAAACTTCGACCCGAGAATTGATGACATCCGACCGGGGAAGAATCGGAGAGGCTCTGCTGACTCTCGAAAATAATCTGATACATCTTCTGCCACACCGAATTTGTAGAATCACTTGATCGATATAGATTTGCCTGAATATCGGGGTGTCCGCACCTGTCACGTTGTTGACGGCCCCGAAATCCTCGTGTCCGGAACCGTGACATCTCATCATGAATATTTACCCAAATCCTCTGATCGAGTAATATCCTCGCAGGATACAGCACTCGCAGCGGTGGAAACAATGCTAACCACGCGAACAATAATCATCCGGAGAGATACAAGCCCGATGAGGACGAAGGAGAACAATTCAGCGTCGACGGTGAGTGGATCGGTGATCGAACCGCTGGTTCGATCTCCGGAGTATCCTCAAGATGCGTGACTCGCTTTCCTCACCGAAAGCACCGATGTGTTATTGATTCTTGGAGCATGTTCTCAGGTGTACCGATCGCCGCCAAGAAACAGCTCGAGGATAAGAGCTGTGAGGACGAATATGGAGCGAAAGACTACAGGGATCAGATGATCCTCAAACCGGACCATGCGTCACGACCTCTGTGGGTGGTGAGTGTTCCCTCCACGGAATGTTCTATCGGTCAGAGGAGTTCTCCCCGGCAGAGCCCGTCAAGCTGAAAAGCGCCTCCATTCTTCCAGTCAGCTGATGGGCACATCTTCCTCGAAGCGTTCTCCCCTGTGTACAAGCACGCTCACGACTTCCTTATCGCCATCGCTGAGCCGGTCTGTCGACCAGAATTCATCCACGAATACAAACTGACTTCCTACTCACTGTACGCGGCTGTATCGGTCGGCTTGCAAACAGATGACATCATCGAGTACCTCAGAAGATTAAGTAAAACCAGTATACCTGAAGGTAGGTCGTCTCTTACGGGAATCGCAGCGTGCTCGATTCGACTTCGGTGATTTTTTGGAAGATTCTCACGCCATTCGACAACTGGTTTCAGGCATTCTCGATTTCATCCGGATCTGTACCGTTTCGTACGGAAAAGTGAAACTCGTTTTGAAACAGAATCGCTACTTCGTCGAAAGTAATCACCCTGAAGTTCTTCAGAAATTACTCAAGGATCCCGTCATCCAAAATTGCAGATTGAAACGGAGCGAGGGAGAAGTCGAGCTCCTCACAGTCACAACGACGAAAAACACTACGGTACGAAATCTCCGCAAAAACTGAGTATCACCTTCCCCTGCTAGATCCGTTTCCCGCATCTAACCGGAAAGTGACGCGAAATCTTTGCAGATCGTTCCGGGTACCAAAGCCGCGGAGCCCGGGGACAAGACCGAGGTCCCGAACGATATATTTGATTTCTACGAACGCTTGGAAAACGATGAAGAGGAAGAACCCGATCGCGAGACGAAAGTGGTTTCTTTCGAAGTCATGCAGGACAAGATCGAAGACATTCAGAAGCGTTGCATTGAACTCGAGTACCCATTGTTGGCAGAGTACGATTTCAAAAATGACACACATAACCCCGATATCAACGTGGATCTCAAGCCGTCGGCTCTGCTCCGACCGTACCAAGAAAAGTCCCTGCGTAAAATGTTCGGGAACGGAAGAGCTCGCTCCGGAGTCATCGTTCTGCCTTGCGGGGCTGGAAAATCATTGACAGGTGACAGAGGACCTAAATCCGATTCCGTCGATGCTTGTCCCCCGTCGGAAAGCCCGCGGAACTTATCGCTCACGGCTGCTTCCATTCATTTTCAGGCGTCACGGCGTGTTGCACCGTGCGGAAGCGATGTCTGGTACTCTGCAATTCCGGAGTGTCTGTCGAGCAGTGGAAAGCGCAATTCAAAATGTGGTCAACGGCGGATGATTCGATGATCTGTCGTTTCACCTCGGAAGCCAAAGATAAGCCAGTGGGTTGTGGTATCTGCATCACTACGTACGCCATGATCACACACACCCAGAAGAGGAGTTGGGAAGGCAAGTGCCTTCGAAAAAGTTTCTTTCTCGAGAGCAAAAGTCCGCTCATGAAGAAATGGTTCTTCGGCTCCTTCCTGTACGGAAGTTCCCGGAGCTCAGGACCCCTGATCTGACAATGAATTTATTCATTCCCCAGGCGAACAGGTGATGCAATGGCTCAAAGAGCAGGAATGGGGCATCATGCTCCTTGACGAAGTGCACACAATCCCAGCTAAAATGTTCCGGCGAGTTCTGACCCTGGTTCAGGCTCACTGCAAACTCGGGCTAACAGCGACACTCGTGAGAGAGGACGACAAGATCGCCGATCTCAATTTCCTCATTGGTCCGAAAATTTACGAGGCCAACTGGCTTGAGCTGCAGAAGGCCGGCTTCATCGCCAAAGTGGCCTGCTCCGAGGTGTGGTGTCCGATGACCCCTGAATTCTACAGAGAATACCTCACGGCGAAAGCTGCGAAGAAACTTCTCCTCTTCGTCATGAATCCGAACAAGTTCCAAATCTGTCAGTACCTCATCCAGTATCACGAGCGACGCAAGGATAAGATAATCGTATTCTCCGACAACGTATTCGCTCTGAAACACTTCGCCGAAAAACTTCGGAAGCCCTTCATTTTCGGCCCCACGTCCCAAGCTGAGAGGATGCAGATCCTCCAGAACTTCAAATACAACCCGATGGTGAACACGATCTTCGTGTCCAAGGTTGCGGACACGAGTTTCGATCTCCCCGAAGCCAACGTTCTGATCCAGATTTCAGCCCATGGAGGTTCACGTCGTCAAGAGGCTCAGAGATTGGGTAAGATACCCGCAAGCATATGGTCGACTCCCGAAATCTTTATGCTTACCCTGATCATTATCATTGTTCTTATTTCGAAATCCTCGCTCAAGACATAATGCGATCCCATCGATCGCAATATCGATCGATCTGGAAAGTCTGATTTTTCCCTGCAGGGCGGATTCTCCGGGCGAAGAAAGGAGCTTGCAATGCATTCTTCTACTCCTTGGTCTCTCAAGACACGATGGAGATGCATTTCTCACGGAAACGGCAGCGGTTCTTGGTCAACCAGGGTTACAGCTACAAAGTTATCACGAAACTTGAAGGTCTCCAGACAGAGGAAGGAATTCTTTACAGAAGCAAAACCGAGCAGTTGAGACTTCTATCTCAGGTAAGGTGGTCAACTGTGGCTGCTATCGAGCCGGACCCAAGTCAGCTGGATCCTGGTTTGTCAGAGGAATCAGAGGGAACAGAGGAAGCGGGGGGAACGAATTTCAAATAAGATTCGCGTTTTTCTGAAGGTCATGCAAGCCGGCGAGGATGAAGTCGAAATCATCCCTGGAGACAGCGGTGCCGAAGCGCGCACTCAGAGACGGCTGGGAGGCATTGGTGGCCTCTCCGGAGCGGACATGGGCGATGTCTACGCCGAAGTTAGAAAAGCGAAGGATCAAGCGACCAGACATCCTCTCTTCAAGCGCTTCAAAGGTTTCGGTCGCTGATTTGGGAGGGCCGCGACCCACATCCTCCGAAATTCGTTCTGTTGGAAGCCCGTTCCTCTTTCCTGGGTGTTGTTCTTTCCGACATGTAAAAATAAATAGCACCATGTTGTCAGGAATCGAAAGTATCTCAAGAAATCAATCTCGATGGATTTCCGCATTTGGTCGGGACTCCCATCGTCAGCTGGGGAGCATCGGTGGAGAGAAAAGGTGAAACAAGCGCGCGATTCGCTTACGGTCCGGAGATCATCCGAATAGTGTTAGAAAGCGGAGAATCAGGCGCCTCCACGCGCTCTCTCCCTGGCTCGCGGAATGGCGGGAAGCTTCTCGTCGACTCTTTGGCTCCGTGAGTTTTGAGGAAATCGACCCGTGCCTCACTGTCCGACCTGATCGAACCCGCGGAGCACTCCGGAAAAGCATCAACTCGTGACTCGTGACCTACAGCCAATTTCTCTCGCTGAATATGAACTGAAACCCGCTTATTGGGACCACCGGATAATATTCAGGCCCTTCGCTTGATCTGTCCGGAATCCGAATCCCCGATTGAGGTTTCCTCGTCAAAATCAGCGGGTTTTGTCGCGCCAACAGCTCATTGGGACTAAAGATGACTCGGTGGACCGATGTCGTCCCATTAAGCAGAGTCCGCCGTACGTCATTAAAATATGCTGTTCGAGTCCTGGATTGATCGATCGATGGTGATACATGCTCCGTCCTCCTGGAGGGAGTCGACAGCCTCATTTTACGACAATCTCGCCACTCGAAACATTTTATTCCATAGATATATCCTACGAGTTGGTATCCTATTGATCGATGGGTCTCGCGATTTCGATTCCGTTGATCCTGAGCATGGTATAGTTTTGTCTGTAGAAATACGACCTCTGATACCGGGTCCTCTGCCTGAATTTGAAGATCCGGTACTCATGGCCCAAGGTTCGCTCGATCACCGTCGCATAAACTCGAACCTGTAAGCAAGGAGTTATGCTCGGAACCTCTCATCGCTCTTGGTCAGAGAATCTCAGACGGGATATCGACAGCGGCTGCAATGTAGACGGGGATGCACTCACGAGGTCCTGATCCAGCAAAGGTCTGCCAATCAGGGTGAAGTCCGTGGATGCTGCCAAGAGAATCTTGTTCAGTCGGATGGTCTCCCCGATTCCGACAGGCATGACTGTGTTAACAGCGATGATGTCCTCAGCGGTGACCTGTTCGATATTGGGAGGTTCCTTATTCGAGTCAAAAAACTTTCCAGCTATAGAACTTTCGACGCTCTGGTAGAGCATAGCTACTGGATCCGATCTCCCCTTTACCTTGAATTGTTTGCCGTGGAGGTAAATAACGGCGAATAATCTACTGTGCGTTCCTTTCTCGATCTGGTCATTGACTGCTCCGAGTACAGTTTTGATGACACGCGATTCACGATTCTGGTCCACTATCTCACCGGTGACGGCTTGAGCCTTGCATGAATTTCAAAGAAAATATTAGGCGAGCGCAAGAGCAGATAAAAATTCCTTGAGGGTTCCCGAATGATTCGGGAATGTGCTCCCGTGAGAAAAATAATCCCATCTTTAGAGTCCCACTCCAGGAAGACGAGGGTTCTAACCTTTGATGTCAGAGGTCTGACCGACAGGGAGCTCGCGAGGCTCCTCGCAACTGAGGGTAACACGCGCAGCATCGTAGAGTCGTTTGAATGATTTCACGGTAGGAGCTTGAGCCTCCCTGAACACCTCTGTCTCGCGGATTTCTATTCGAGGGAGAAAAGTCTTGACGGCGCCTCAGGGATTCATGAGGGCTTCTATCCTCCGGCGCTGACTTTCGAAGATGCAAGCGGCTCGTGTGATTTCTCAGCGCTCTCACCGCAACACAGCGCGAACGGGGTCTGTGTTTGTTTACAGATGGGAGCTGCTGTATTGGGGTCAATGGATGGATTTTCGGTTCCGTAGCAGTCGACAGGCGAGCGCCTTCCGCAGGCCCGAAGCCTGCTCTACCGCGAAACCCAGCACGTCCCGCTCCAAAGAATCGCCTCCACCCGTTCTTCGAGCGCGAAGATCATAGGAGAACACCTCCGTTTGGTGGAGGGTCCAGGCAAAAACTTACCGACCGTGTCCTTCCTTTCTTGGGGCATGCATGCCGCCCTTTCGTTATCAATTTCTCATGCGGGACATATCAGCAACGTTTGTTCGTTGCCATACCGACTTTCCGGTTTTTTTTTCACGACCCTCGTGGAGCTGCAATCTTGACATCGAGGAAATTGTAGGGAGATGTCCATGAGGAAACAAAGATCCCTTGTCCACATTGAATTTTCCGCTCCCTATTCCCTGGCACTCCCTTCGGACGCTCCGAAACTCGACACCTTTGGACTCTCGATATTCAGGCCGGATTCCTCCTCCTCGACTGGGATCATAAACTCCAACGCGCGATTTCGCCGATGATGGAACGAGAGTTTCACTCCTGACGCATCGTCTCGGAAAGTCGCGTTCAGCGCATCTATCATTAACCAAAATATTCAGAAACCATGTTCCCCAGGCAAGCCAACGCTTGCCCGCACAATGCGCCGCGATCCGGTGCATTTAAGCTGGCAGTGATCGGAACCTGTGGGTCCTCCCATGAGACTCCAAAGAGGAGTCGCTGCTCAGGAGCAGAAACGAGTCAAACGCATCACTCGATTCCGCCTGCCTACAGATCATCGGCATCATTGTCTGCAATCTGCCGTCGACCAACAACAAGAGAGCGAAGAGAGAAATATTGGGCCGAACCGGAGTTGTTTTTGTTATGATCAGATCCGCGATCCTGCCGCGTTTTGACGCGAGCTGACAGCTGACTCGTGAAATCTCATTTCATATCGATCGTGACGCTGATTCGCTGGCGGTGCGGGAGCAATCACCAGAAGTAAGTCTAGGAACTCATCTCGATTCGAATCTGGGAGCATCCTGAAAACGTTACCTTGACGAAATAATTCTCAGAGTCCGGAGGCTTAATCCGCCTTCGACAGCGCGAATCGCTCACTCCTCCTGAAATCCCCGGTTCCGAAGTCGGACTTCGTCGAGGCTCAGCGATGGTTATCGATAGGTTCTGATGAGAAACTAATCGGGGGCCAGTACTCTCAAAGGGCGTGGATGAATATTATTTGGCACCGTCTCCTCACAATTCATGAGCTTCCATTGCGTTTCCAGGATGGCTCGGGCCGATCCCGTTTACCCTCAGACTATTACGCAAGCTATTCAAGTTGGCGAGGAAAATATTTCGATCGCCTGTACGGCTTTCGCGAACCAACTCCTATTGATAGTATCGTCGAGTGGGAAGATGGGGAATCTCCTCAAAGTGACCATAGAGTCAGCTCCGGATCTCTCGTCGAACTCTTCAGAAGACCTAGTTACTGTGGAACCCTTGCTCGGTGCTGACGATGAACAAATCCCGGTTGTCGGGAGATACATCGCAGAGAAAGTTCTCCGCGAATTGTCTCGGAAAGAGATTCTGATCGGGGTTAGCCTGAAAGACATGTCAAAGCCGTTTATACATGAGCTCGCCGACAAGATTCTCAATGTCATCCGTGTTCATAAATAAAATATTCCGATTCATTTTCCCCGGAGAGTATTCCTGTATGACGTTCAGGGGAAGGGGGAAGGCGATCATCCTACCGACTATAATCTGAGTCTTTTTCCAATCATTCTCCCTGCAGAGTCAGCCCCGGGGGCGGCGGAAAGCTTCCTCACGAGTCCTTCTACCTAAGAATGGAGAGCTTCCTCGAAGGCTGTCCCCCCGACGATTTCCATATCGCCGATGCACAGGGCGTGTTCCAATGCATATTCTGCGGGGACTTCTTCTCAGAGCGAAGCGCCCTTGACGCCCATTTGCCCAGCCATGTGACGCCCGGCGACAGCTCGGCACGCGAAAAAGCTCTGAAGTGCCCAGTGTGCAATTACGAGGTCTGGAGTGAGGATGACTTTGAGAGTCATCTCAAGAGCCACGTCCTAGGTGGGTCACCCCTGAGATCGAGTGTCGTCGAATCTTCTCGCTAGATATGGACGATTTGCTTACTGGTTGAAGCAATCGAATGGATAGATTTCGCTGATTCATGTTCGACATCTCTGCAGGGTACAAATGCATCTTCTGTGACTTCACGACCGTGAAACGAAGTAAGCTCCGGAGTCACCTCCCCGAGCACGCCTTTGAGAGAAACTTCAAATGCGACCTCTGTGGTTTAGGCTTCTGCAAAAAAGATCTCCTCAAGCGCCACCTCAAAACGCACGGTCCGAAAACCCTGGCGTGCACTCAGTGCGAATACAGAAGTGAGTCCTATTCATTCGTAAGTAGGAATGCATAAGCATCTTCCTGAGATGCTCGAGATGCCTGGCTCGCGCCGGCTGGCATGAGCTCGAGGGTATCGGCCTATCACTCGGGGACATCGGCCGTTTCCAAAGCTCCGTGATAAGCGAGAGAAAAACCTGATACGAAATTTCTCTCAGCTTTCGGAAAACGTATTCTCCGGGAGCACATAGCGACGAAACACGAAGTGAAGAATCTCTATAAATGCAAGGAATGCAGCAGCGAATTCAAACATTCTGGCGATCTCGGGATCCATAAACGGAAGGTGATCTCCCTTTTTTCCCTCTGTCTTCGTATAGTCTACCCCAATGTGTTCGGACACGTGCAGTTTTATCGGAGTACTCACTTTTCCGTTTCCAGGTCCACAAAGCTCAGTGGAGTAAGTTCGGGCGGAGCGATATGAAACGATGTCCAGACTGTCCTTTCGAGACGAAACGGAAGTACGAGTACGTTTTCCATCGGCTAGAGCGACACGAAAATTTCCCGATAATCCAGGAAGACCCGATGATCAAGTGTGGTTTCGAAGAATGCTCGTTTCAAGCGGATGACGAGTTGAAATTCGTCAATCACGTGCAATCTAAGCACAATCCGGACGGGGTCAGTAAACCCAAGCACGCATATTCTTCGGGAAATACGTGAAATCTCGAGGCATAATGAGAGTGACTCCCGACAACCTTGAGCTTGTCCCCTTCGATAATCTTCTGTCCTTAAATTTCACCTTCTTCCATGATTATAGATGTGCAGACTTTGTGATAAATCTGGATGTGAACACCTCAAGACGAAATACTACCGGACGAAACCTAAGAAAGAGCAGAGAGTACCCGGACCGGCAACTCTCCTCGAAAATGTACAGAAGCTGTAGATGTCCGGCTCGAATGGGGTCGACGCAAAAGAGGAACTGCGTGTGAGTTCAGCGATCTCTCAGCACACGGGAACCCACAGGATTTTCGTCGATATTCCAGAGGCTCGGTCCGATAGCAATCACATTTTTTCCGAGTATCTCAAAGCACACAGGAAGAAGCCCGCAGGGACAAATGATCATGCTCTCGGAGCTGCTCGAAACGAACCGTTTTCTGATGTAATAGGATTCCGGTATGAGCCTCGCTAGCGCGCGTGGCAGAGGAAAAAGGAGCGACGATGAATGAATAAAGTCTTGGACTCTATTTTTGATCTGATGGATCTTGACTGATGCGATCAAAGTCGAACGCTCCCCGTTTTCCGATATGCACCCCCTTGGAAGGTTTGGGAGGAGATCGTTGCTTTCGGGGAAATCTCCTGCTCGCAGGATGATCTGTCTGTTCGGCTCATTCGGCGGAGAGCAGTCGTCTCCTTTTGGATTCACGGGATAGAAGGATATCTATCGTGGAAGCTTGCACATGTGTGCAAGGGAGCTTGCATGTAACGTTTGCCCGCAGGCCGATAGATAATCACCGCTCCGGTCTAAACTTGACTGCCTGATCCATCCTGTCGATCCCATCGCGACAAAAATTTTCGCGACCTCAGACCGGCTCGCGTCGGACGCGGCATCGCTCAGGAAGTGAACGGGAAGCGCCGTACGATCGCCCTAGAAAGGGATCACCATCCTGGTATTTTCGAAGTCGTCCTAATCCCGCAATTTTCTCCAGAACCGTGAACGACTGCCACAACGACTTCTCGTAGAGCTGACCCGTCGCTATTTGTGACAACCTCGGCCTATCGCGACGAGCGACATCATTGTATATCGAGTGATATGATTCATTCAACGATTCTCCCTCGGGACATCATTCCGGGGGGTGTCAGATTCACAGATCGAATGCTTTAGTCGGGCCTTCTTCCGTGGTTAGCTGGTGACGAATGAAAATGACGTCCGTGATCCACTGTATTAGACAGGCTCAGCGCCTAAACTCTCGATCAGAATGGAAACCCCTTATTCGATATTGCTCCTACAGAGATAGAAATCCCTACCTAGAAATCGTCGTGCTCATGGCGGATTGTCTTGCAGGCCATCGCCCCACGTGCGATGGCATTCGGATGCACCCATTAGTCAGCGTCCGGCGCGACGAATCATTGGGTTGAGGGGCAAAGTGAGTTCCCCTTCGCGAAGAGCACGTTTGCACCAAACATTACAGACGCCCTAATCACTCGACAATCGACCGGTCGAGCTGGAAAACCAGCCCTTGATCTTGACCTCCGTTTAATAATCTGATTCCGCACCTGTGGCTTCGAGCTGAAATGAGTCCCCGGCCGAGAAATTAAGATTTAGTTTTCCGTGGTTCAAGATCTCGGGGGACGAAGCTCCATCGGCGATAGGCATCGGAGCAGACCTGCGCGGAACGATGGCCTCGCTCAAGACGTCTCCATGCGCAACTATGAGGAGGGGGAAGCACGTGCAACAGTGCGGCCCTGTAGAGAAGGGGGGGGAAGACTAGTGAAGAGCCAGGCTCATTGAACATAGGGGACCAATAGGCGCCGCGCTGTAGCTCGCTCAGGAGAACGCTCCCTACCCCAGAAGATTCGCTGCTGCCAAACAGAGATCATCATCATCATCAGTGATGGGCCAATAGTCGTCTGCAGCCGCTGATGCCCGATCGGACTCCTGGATAAATCATTAGATTGCCGTCCTTTGCTTTTCTCGTCGTTACATAGAGACGAGAGCTCATCCCAAACCGTTCCGGCCCTTTCTGGAGACGCCGTCCCTTCGTGGTTCCGTTCCAGGAAAGTCTCATGTCTGGGTCTGTCAGTCGAGCGACGGCAGACAGAGACACTCTCTGCCTTGTCGTTTGTTTGGTGCGCTATTTCTCCGCTCAGCTATCAGGCTAGCTGACTGGCTGACGGCTGTTGTTCCGAAGGCGCTTAGAGACTTAATCGGTCTCTTGAAGACTCAAAGTGAAGACCTCGTCGTCGCCGCCGCAGCCGTGCTCTCTGTAACCGTCATCATTCGTAGCTGTATCAAAAGTCGGTGCATAGAGAAGCACCAGGAAGAGACCATAATAGCCAAGTCTTGCCCGTCTTGTGGCAAGAGGTGAGTCCTGAGACTTCGAGTTGAAGTGCTACGACACCGTCGACCACAATGACCTCACTAGGGGTTGTTCGAGGCGGGCCTGTTGCCCGACCAGTGCCAATGAAACTGTTCGCCGACTCGGTTGATCGAACAACACCATCCTGCATTCCCAGGTCAGTAAACGTCAAAATTTTACTTTAAGTATCGAAATAACTTGAACAGTGTAATTGATCCACGGATCAGCGGTTCCCGAACCCGCGGGACGGGCCCTGAAGTACGAGCCCCGCTCTCTGCGGGAGAACGGAAATGGTCCGCGAACTCCGCTATTCTGTCCGGTCCATCGCCAGTCCGAAGTTCTGTCAATCCCACACTTCTCGACTGACTGACTGATTGATCGCTTTCTTCTCCGAGGAGATGTCTTTTCGAGTTCACGTGAACGAGCAGATAATTGATAGAGTCTGCCGATTGTAATTCCCCGTGCTCAAATAATGAGCGAAGTGTCTCTCGGAGCAATCCTATCAGTCAGAGCGATTACCGAGAGTGTTTGGTATCACATGGTATCTGTGGAACTCCATGTGCATAGACTTTTTCTCCCATCCCGGAACATTCCGAAGAAGAGAGATCCCCTCCGACTCTCCTCTTAGGTTGGACCCAGCGCGAAACCTGGTCGTTGTGAAATCATTGACGCTCCCCACGTTTCTCCAAACAGTGCGCATCGGCGAGCGTTCGCTCACTGCCCTCAAGTAGAGGTTGTACGAATTTTTATTCATGAATTCGGAATCACGTGTCGAATTAATCATTCGCCGAGGGTGAGTACGTGTTCGACATGATGACAGCACCTCACGCTCTCATCCCCTACTCGAGCTGTCCGGGGCAGGTTAGGGCGGATGTCCGGCTTTTCCTCAGCCTAGGGCATGGAGACAGCAAAATTTGCCTCCTTACTATTGGTCATTGGGATAAATCGTAATGCCAACTCGCGCTTCCAAATGCGCAGGGACCAATGACGCGTTAGCTTCCGCGCGAGCATCCCCGTCTCTCCTGCAGGGGATTTTGGTACCGTGAGCGTTTTGGAGATGTCCGAAAGCATCGAGTTTACACTCAACGATCTCATACGTTATATACCGGATACTTCCTAGATATATGGATGAAGCATATTCCCACCCACCAAGGAGAGTCCAAGACGCGGACGAGCGCTTGCAAGCTCCGGTGGAAAGCGGACATCGATGCTCCCTGACAGCTTGGATTGGCGTCGGTTTGCATTCGGCAGAGACCGATGAACTACCCGGAGCCATCGAGAATCAGGTCCTAGAGATCGTACATATGCTCAATCCCTGGCCGGTGATGCGACAAACGTGAGGACGCGTCTCAGGAACAGGCAGCTCTCGCCTAGTTGCGAGCGCTATCAGAACAGTGATGAATTCCAGTATGGAAAACCGATTCTTCCGGAAGTGTGATGCAATACTTTCGCCGAGAACGTCCATGTCGGATGAATTTATCTTTGACACATTCACGCTCAAAAATGAACGATCTCTGTGAAACTCTCTCCGGATCCCCTCATGGCCGGAGAGCTACCTTCTCTCATTCGTTCAGTCATCAGGAACGATTCTGGCTCGCATCGTCTCCCATTTCGGATATTCATTGACAGCGCTGAGCTATTTTCGGGATTGGATTGTTTGCTCATGCATCTATTTCCATCGTACATCCTTGAAAGTTTATCGTTCTCGCAAGCAGCGCCATTCTTGGATTGACATGCGTAGCAGAATTTATGATCATATTTTATTGATTTCTGATCGAGTCATACGCTTACCGCGTTCCAGCTCCATCGCTTCCTGGTCGGTCGCTCGTGTTGACCGCCCTCGGAAGGGGCTTCAGTGGTCGATGTCGGGCGAATACGAAGCAATCCGCGAGAGTACACCCCCGCCTCTGACCTCTTTCGGATCGAAAATTCGGGAGCGTTGCTTTTTTTGAACCTCCGTCCGATGCAGTCCGCTCTTTAGGGTGCAAAGAAGTTTCGAGACCTCGAGCCTGTGTCACGGAGAGCATGGACAACTACCGTATCAGTTAGCCGGGTCCACTTGTACGGCCCGAACTTCCTGGGGCTGCGCTCATTGAGAACTTCAGCGGAGCTCAGCGGGAACTGAACTTTTCGGAAGTCCGAAAGTTCGTCGTTCCTGGAGAGGACTTTATTCCTGGGCTCTGAGACTCGATCGAGCAAGACTCGTGAAGTACTTCCGGACTGAAGATAGTGTCTTATTTTTGTCATGCCGTAGTTCCTCCGAGTTCTGAGCGCGACAAGGGTCTTCGGTTCCCTCGGTGAAATCCTTCCCTCTCCTTCCCCATCGATCGTCACCAGTGAATGTCGTCAGCGCGTGTCCAAGGGTTCGGAAGCGAATGGAGGCGACAGAGCCGTCGTCAGCTTCAAGGCAGAGCCCAGCTTTCACGGCGGGGGCGTTTCTCCATAAGAAGCTCCCGAATCACCATCTATTTTTCCGTGCCCCATCGCTACCTGTTTCTGGGGAAGAGGAATCTGTCATCATCATATCCGTGATCATCATCAATACCGTCATTCCAAAAACTTCTAACGGTTCGCGTCAACGGCATTTGAACGACCCCGGGGTCCATTGTATTTTTTCGGTCGTTCGCGAGACTTGTTGCCGCTCGTTGGCTTAAGCCGGGGAGTCTCTCTCATCCCGGAACAGAAATGATACTTCCGCTCTTAGGGAAAAAGTCACGATGCTCAAACAAATCCAGATGGCCGTCTCCAAGCTTGCCTCCATGTCTATTTTTTTTCCGTCGGTCGCTCGTTCACTTCCAGAGATATGCCCCTTTGGTTCACATTTCCAGGAGCCGCGGTTCTGTGAGCGTCTTTCGGTCCCGATTCCCAGCGGGTTTTCCTCTTCAATCCGCTCCCGTACCGTCCCACCAGGATCCATCTGCTGGTTCCCACACAGATTGGTAGAGGGATGCACTTTCTGGGTAGGGGACCTTTTTCCATGAAGGAGTTTTCCTACTCCCTGGAATAAGCGGATCAATTTTAGGATTCCAGGGGAACGCTGAGCGCTCCGCGTCTCTGTTTCCCGGAGTTCAGCGGGAGTGGGGTCGGGAGGGGGCGAGGCCAAACTTTCTTTCCCAACACCGACGCGAGCAATGGAGCGCACGGGGGCTCGAAGAGAGAGTTGTGCTCCATTGAGAAACACGTGTACGCTTTCTTTCCTGGAAATGGGCGAGGGCGGTTCAAGTTGTTGCGCTGAGGCTTTGGGGGCGGTCTGGCGCCTCCAGCAGGAAGAGTAATAGTCGTATCGGCAAGAGGCGGCCCTGGCGGTTTGATACGCGACGGAGTAAAGCGTTGAGTATTAGTCCGCGGCCGCCGCGACTGTTGCTCGGCTAGTTCGGCGCGTGGTCTGTTCCCCATTCCGGGTGAGCGACACTTTCCCCTTGGCCCTTTCCACGGCAGCCCGGAACCAAGCCGCGCGACCATTACACACTCAGACAACGCTCGGTAGCTCTTTAAAATCTGTGCCGTAGACTTCAGGTTTCGTGTGACAGTGTGCGTGATAGCCCGCGAGTCTCCCCGCTAGTGACACTCGAGTTCGGCTCCTCATCCGTCGCCTGGCCATTGGGTCGTGTGGATTCCTTACGTTTTGTTGCGGATCGACGCCCACGCAACGTTGACGCCCGGCTGATGCTTTCTAGGCGTTAGTTGGGCGCCCAAGTTCTGCCGTTCACAGACCGTGCCTCCAGCGAACGGACGCACGACCGACCGAGCAAGCGACCGAGCGAACAAGAGAACGATGCCGACGCGTAACGAACAGAAGAAAGCTCGTTGCAGCTGCAACAGTGAAAATAAATTCTTCTGCCTCCGCTCGAAATGAAGACACGGCCCGATGGCTCCATATCTGGGCGATGTTCGGAATAAGCAACGAAAAACTTAGTCCAGAAACGCGATCACGATCGTTTGGCGCGCCTGAAATAAGTTGAGCAGCGCTGGGAAGCACAAATCGACTGGGCTAATATCGACTCCGATCCGAAGCGTTCGACGGCTCGGTGGAAGCTTTTACCTGCTAGGCGACGATCGGACATGGGAATATTTTCTGCCATGGATCTGAGGTGAGACTCCCTAAATATTCATTGTAAATGAACGAGCCGAAATGTCCGGAGAATATCCACCCCCGAGAAATGCGCGCCGGCTGATGGAGACAGCCTGTCAGGGTCAGTCATTGGACGGAGAATTTCTCATACTCGGTTCCAGTGTCCCAAGTGAGGGATCAATATATATAGGTACGCAGGGGAACTGAAAAACGCAATGGATCCCGCCGTAGATGATCTAGAATGACCAGCGGAGATTAGGAGATGACTTTCACCGAAAAGTGATTGGAGAGCGAAGTGATAGTGAGGAATCTGGCGATCGACCGCCTTATTGTTCGCGCTCGAAGACAAGCATGGATCCGGATGAATTTCACGCCGAATCCAGATGAATCTTCTTACCTGGACACTTTCTCCCGGCGGCGCCTAGAGCTCGAATTCCCTTCCCTTATCCATCTAGGCCATCGATCTTGCGATACTTCCGTCTCTGAATCTCCAAGAGAGATCCCAGTTACCGAAATCACTGCCACCTTCGGTTATCGCTCGCAGATCATTGATCGAGATGCGTTAATCCTTCCGAGATACCTGTATCCCGTCGGGGCGATACCATACGATTCGCTGCCCGAACGACTCGAAACCTCATTTGGTGATCCTTCGGCTATGTTTGAAACTCATGATATTGAAGCATCCGATGCTCCACTGTATACGTCGGGCGTCCGCACGGTGACGCCGACGCCTTGAAAGATCACGAATCAATTGGTCGATCACTGGCGAGCCCGTTTCGTTAGCGGCCTCCCAGAAGTTGCAAGCAGCTTGAGATTCAGATATTCGTGATCATTTGGTATTCCATCCGTGTTGAATTATTATATTTAGACTCTACACAGTTTCGAGACGTCGAATTCGAAATTGCGGTAGGTTCGCAGCGATGACGTATGAGGACTGGGGAGACCATTTACCCTCAGTGCTCGATCATCGATCATCGAGTCTAGGGTATCGTTCGCTCCGCGAGCGCATGCCCTCTCTCCTCTGTGTGTAGATAAGGAACTCCCCTTTCCAAATGCCCCAAAGCGAAATCACTCAACTGCCTGTGAACTGAGTCCTTTCTGTGCGAGGAGAGAGGTTTCTGATGAAAGAAGACGGGCAGATGGGGAACGCCTTGTCAATGATGATGATTCTAGGCGGAGAAAATCGTATCCGATCTGACGGTAAAGTTCGAACTGGAAGATACCTACATAGTGATGGGATTCTCTGAGCTGCTCTCTGTCGGCGAGCTTACGTAGTTTTGCCTAACTTCGTCCGAACGAAGACATGCGGATTTTTATTGAGCAAAGCCAGCTACCGGGAATTCCATCCTGACACCGAGGTTCCCCTCGATGTTTGATACTTCTGTACTAGGAGAAGGGAAACCGACAGAAGTCTAATCGGCTCCGACATCCATGGAGGATTATTCACGAATTCGCCACTGCGATGACGACTCGTTCCGTACTGGTCGATAATCCTGAGCGGGGTATTTCCTCGAGCCAGGACTTTCAGGGAAAAGTGCTGACGATTTAAGGCTCCCAGATGCAATCGAGGACCGAAAATCTGTGAAGGCAGCTAGAGACACATACGGTGAAGTCTCTCTTCGTGAAATAATTCGTTTCTCAAGTTCGAGTACGGAAAAAGAACCGATGCGATGGTTGCAGCAAGTCGCTGGATGAATTCAGATAACGGGCTGGTCCGAGCCCACCCTCTTTCCCGAAAAATGAACTGCAGCGGTTGAATCAAGCATTGAATTGCTTGTCGGAAGGACTCGCCCTCATCATTTCTATTATCCAAGTTCTTCCAGCCATGAATCTGTCTGTGAACTCTTGAGATTTCGATATTGAAACGAACCGTGTGAGAGGTTCTCCATTTCCTCGTGCTGCTTGTTGCCGACGGCAAGAATGAGTAAGAGTGTTCTTATTATTGACAAGGAGACTGTATTGCTGTCTGAGTGAGTCATCGATCCGATCAGCTGACCGTCTAGCGCTCGCTTAACTGACTGATGGGCCTCTTTGGAGGCTTACGTTCGGACTCTCCTCCTCCCTCAGACAGACAAACAGATCAGAGGCAGTAAATCGGACTGAAGAGTATGCATCCGACCATTGTATCGAAAAATGCGCCCCGTCGCTCTTCTACTCTCGGGAATCCCGAACCTGGAATTCGGTCGCAACCTCGCTGATTTGTTCTACTTCTCAATAGATTCGTAATCAGATTTTGTCCACAGGACATCGGTCGATCCTAGCGATGTCCTCGCGTTTTGTTCTCAGCCCCACGGTGTGGTGCTTGTTCGGGGCAATTTGTCGGAAGCCCTTTGAATGGATCCGACTCACATCCAGACATCGCTGGAAACGAGGGATTGAGCGACATTCGGCTCACTTTGCTCTAGAGAGAGAACACGATGGATTGACAACACAATGTTCATGAAGCCGCTGGCCACACAGGCGACCGGTAGGCGGGTCGGAAGTTTGACTGGCTGACATTTGCTCGGCGAAATTCATTGTTCGGAGTGTTTGGATACGTTTTCCTCTCCCCTGAGTCTTTTCCGATCCGCTCGCCCTATCACAACCCTCACGCAGCGAGGAAACGAGCGCTGATTGTTGGCCACGAAAAAAAATATGCACCTGCTGTCTTCCCCCGAGACGACTCCGCGTTCGAGGCGTTGGCGTGGATCGAAGAACGAAATCGTGACGGAAACACGACAATATTCGTTTCATGGTCGGCTGTACCATTTTCTTTCGAGTTCTGCTTATGTTTCTTCAGCCAAACTTTCCATCAGATCGATCGCATTATGGTTCTAGTACCGCGAATCCCATCGGAATCTCCATATGAAGCCATTTGGTAGCTTTCTTCGTCCTTTCTTTTTGCAAAACAATAATGTACGCCTCTGCTGCGATGGAACACCATTCAGTTTCTATTCCAATTTTCCGTCCCATATGGAGGAATTCGATCCCGTGCGGCCTCGTTGTGAGTGAAGTTGTGTCCTGTGTTTCGGGTACGTTTCTCACGCCTCACGCTCATCGATCCGCATACCTTACCTCCAGAATAACATACATGCATTCGAGGCAGGAAGGCGAGCCGCTCAGATTCGCTTATGCGTCAAGCTGGAAACGATAATCCTCGGTCTGAGTATTTCATTAGGACCGCAAACGTCTGATCACCACAAACCCGACGGAATATCTCCATGTATTTAGCCATGTCCTAATGTGATCAGAGTCCAATGCGGGATGTCGAAAGCAGTCGAAAAACGTCGAAAGTAGTCAGCTGGGGAAACTTACCAAATCACAGAAATTCCGTGACCTTCATCGCTCGGTGACGCTCCCGCAGCGTCTGATTCCTCCACCGTTCTCTGGCGGCTCCTCGAACAATGAGCAATCCCAGAGCTCAATTTTTGAGGAAAAAATCCCGCATCTTTTCCCTCCCCTCTATCTCTACCGAAAATAAACGCCTAGTGTAATCATCTCCCTTTCGTTCAATGTCGATGATCCGAGAGTCTCTTCTACCTGGCTCAGCATGCGACGGACAGCGGACGAGACTCGGAGAAAGGAGAATCCAAGTTCCGACTAGCTCTCAAAGTGAATTGTCCTCTCTCTGCAGGCTATGCAACTTGAGTCTGACTCGGGTTCGTCTGTATCGGCCTCTGGAGGGTGATGTTTCCTCGTTCACAATCGCCGTGAAGATGCAGTCGTCGAAAAGGGCTCCCACACGCTCCTCTGACATTCCGTACTTGCCAGCAAACTATCCCGAAGACCCTCACAAGGTACGTACGTGCTCGTCCGACGCAGCTCAGTCGAGCTGCGGGAATTCTTGTTTCTCTTTCGGTTTTCCCCAGGCGATATAATCTCGAAACATATTCATAGATATCGATGCACGGCACACCCGCTGAGAAATGCTTCAGAAACTTCCCGAATCCGTGCGGAAACGAGATTCTTCTTCCGAATGGCGTTCTTCGGCTTTTCTATTCCGCAGTGACCTTGGTTGATGAATTTATCAAGTTGGATGCGTTCGCGAATGCGTCTCAGACTTGTCAAAAAGGCTTACTGAGTGAGTCATCAGCGTGCGTCGGCTGGGCGACACGGTAGGCAACACCCTTTTGGCGCGAGCGATCCGCTTTTGTGATTCAATTTTTTTTTCACGGGAAGCATCGTCTTCGCGGTCGCGAGCCCTACACCCGAATGAGGGAATCCTGCCGCGAGCTCGGCTCTTCGCCAGTCCTGTATTCAGTACTGAGGATTCGGTCAAAAGTTGTGCATCGATTCACTCGCCAGGTTGCCATAGTCTGTATTCTTTGGAAACCGATTCTTATAATTCAACCCATGATGTGAACCCCGCGCCGGTGCCGCCATCCCAGTGATGATCCCCCGGGGAATCGGTGGCAAAATCTCGGCTGCCCCTCGCTCCGACATGTGTTTCGAATCTCTCATTGCTCGTCCGCGGAATTCATGTCGCTCATGTCCTCTGTTCGACCCTATCCTGATCGCAGCAATTTTATTTTTTCTGTCCCGAGTTCTGCTTCGATTTTGGTAACCTGATAATCTCGATCGAAGCAGACGCATAACACTGATTCGACCCAAACTCTCTGCTCGCCCCGGAATGATAGATGGCACAGATGCTGAGAGCAGATCAATTCGCGGATTTTCAGACTCGTTTCCGAACAAGAGCCGAGCGTGCTGATCGCTCGAGTGACGACTCGATATAGAAGTCGTTCCAGGATGCACAGCACAACTGGACCGACAAGTTTCATGAACATGGGATCAGTTCCGCTTGATGTGCCTCTTAAGCGCCGGCGTATCGCTTGGAATTTCAAGCTGACTTCCATTATCACAATGATCCCTGATATTGTCCCGTACCCCAAGTTTCTGCCACGAAGAGTCTCGTTAGCTTTGGACATGCCTCCGCGACGTGATCCATCCGACCAAGCAAGGCATTGTTGACGGCGACCCGAGTTGTCACACTTCCCCCCCTTGAAATCGATGATCATTTCGATCTCTCATGTTCAGAGTTCCGGACAACATACGAATGAGTAAAGCGGAAGCAAATTCGAAAAAAAGCTACTGCTAAGAATTATTTTCGATCGGCACGGCGTGGCGAGGATCGAGAGCTGAGATCGATCTATCTTGCCCCAATTAAGGTGGGTCTAGCCTGGGACGACCAGGGACGGATCATATCTCGCTACGGGAGCTTCCAATATCCAGCAAAATAATTTTGCGACGCAGCGAACGTGCCAGATCACGGGTAAAGACTCGTGCAGCATATCTTGAAGGTCGCCAGTCGCACAGATGCGGTGAACTCGAGATCATTGACTTGGAGACCTCTCCGCGATACGTTCAGGCCACTTATGATCTCTCAGGCGGGCGCTGAATGAGATTTAATCGTTGATTCTCCCCAGCAATCACCCGACTGGGGAGTTCAGCCCTGTATTGGCCTCATTCGTGATTCGAATTCCGGTTGAGATGTTTTGAAGCATGTTAGGCTAAGAGCCAAAAATGAAGCTGTCACCGATCGCCTTGGCCCGCGGTACTTCATCTTGAACACCGGCTAACATACGTAGGTACATAGACTCTTAGCGCCAAGCTCGCTCACTCGAAGAACGACGACGGTTCACGAAGCACGTCAAGTCGGGCCGGGTTAGTGTGGTGTTCTGAACGCAAACCTGGCACTTCCAACCTTGAGCCGAAGGTCATTGCGCGACGAGCTAAATTGCATCATTAGACAGACTCTAACGATCCCAAACCGGCTATTTGTTTCCTTGCCTTGTCGCGTCTACGCTTGCGATCCTGCAATATTTCATCCTTGCGAACTCGGGGACGATTTGAAGTCAGAGGGTCATTGAGACCCGGGAGATTCCGGATTGATGCCGAATCGGGTCGGTCTGGAGTTCTAACTACGGAAACTACGGAGTTACGGTCTCTTCGCCGGTCCCCGAGATCGCTTTTTTTCGCGAACGAATTCTGTCGCTGTGCTAATAGTTTTCCCTCGACTTGCTTTCTAGGTTTTCGACTGCGAGCTCGACCTACAGTTCTCGCTGCAGTATCCGCATTTTATCAAACGGGGCGGAAACCAGCTGGTCGTCATGATTCAACGGAAGAAAAAATACAAAAATCGGACGATGCTCGGCTATAAAACCTTGGCCCAAAACTCTCTCAACATGTGCGAGGTAAGTTGCACTCGGCCGACAACAAAGGCTACCGGAGTGACAATGACACGCAGCCGCCGCCAGCGCTTGTTTTCGTCTCGTTTACATTTTTGAGTTTTCGCCGGGGCGGACAAAGTTCCGTCCTTCTGTTGATGTTGAACAGCCTCACATCCGAGTTGGCTACGCCGCAGCTTAAATCTTATTCCGAGTTCGGCTTCTGAAAATTCGCTGTGGCTTCAGCTCTGAGAACAAACATGTTTCCCAACGTGTTTTCAATGCTCCAGCCGCCTACGCATACCTACTTGTCGATATCGGAAGCTCGCCGAATTTGCGTAAACTGAAAGTCTGATAGTCTCATCTAGCAGGAGATTCGTCAGGTAACTCTGTCCGGGAAATTCAGCGGAAAAATATTCCATGGGCTCGCCAAATCAGTCATCACCCGTGATTTCGTGCTTATAGTCATCGAGGCGTCTGATGTCCTCAGCTCATGTTCGATTATATGTCCCAGATTCTCATGTCCCGGTCTTCAGTTTGGTGGCGGAGAATATTATTGAAGATGGAAAACACTAATCCGCTTAAAAAAATGAATTATGCTAGTAAGAAAAGAAGGAGGAGGAAAAGGGTGGGGACGGCATGGATGCGGCTACAGCGAAGAACTTCCATGCTCAAAAACGGAAAATGAATTTCGGCGGTGCAGGCGAGGAGCTGGGGACAGAGGTAGGGGAGAAATGCGTGTTTGAGAATCGAGATTATTCATCGAGATAGCTCAGCGCTTGTTGGAACGAGCATAAATTAGCTTCAGAGCGACACCCCCCGCATTTTTTTTATCTCTCGCGAACAAGTGAATTCAGTGGAGAAGCTTCCTTTCGCCTAGCCCCTGGCTGGAGATTCGAGCTCTCGATCGAATTGTTTTTTTCTTGCCGCTGTCTTCGCACCGCTGGTCGACATCGTTGGCTAGATTGGACAAAGCAGCGCGACGCGGAGATCTCGGCGATGTTCTCCGCCAACCCAGCGTCACTCCAGGGAGGCAGATCGTGAGTTTTCCGAGAGACTTGGGCCGATCGAGACACGGCACAGAGCTCTCGGGCCACGTTTCCGCAATCGGCCCCGAAGACACGGCGCGAATAATCCACCGGCGCCGGAGAACCTCCGTAGAGACCCCTTCCCCGAGGCAAAACTCGATGGTCGACGCCCTATCTTCAACCCGGTACGAGGATTCGGATCGCGCCGTCATTAAATTCGCAGTGGTTTCGGACAGGATCTCATTTCAGTTTCCAAGTCTCCCGCATCTTGTCCGAGGGTATGGGATTGCCTACTCGCGAGTCGTTTATGTCTCGCACGAATCGTCAGCCACGGAAGAAGCCGGCTGACCTGTCCACTGGTTCATTATTTCCGTAAAAAGTCACATCGTTCGGCTGCCGTTTCGGCGTCTGGCGGACGATGACGATCTATTCATTGTCATTTCGACTTCCTACTCCAGAAGTTTATTCTCAAAACCGTCGCTCGTTGGAAGAATCGCTCCCTTGCCGTCTCGAGTCACCTGCGGGCGCAGAACGCGCTGATATTCGTCAGCGTGAGACCTCATTATCGGCCTCGTAAGGTCACGGGACGAAAAGAGAGTTCCTTCGAGGCTGACCTACTGAGGTCCTAATTATGGAACATTATCAGCGAGAATTGATTCAGACAAAATTCAATCAGCCGGCGATGCGGAAGCAGCTCCGAGCTTGACGGGAGAACGATGGATTACACGACTAGATCCAAACGGGTTCAGACGGAGCTTTCCATCTCTGTCTGGGCCAGCTTCGTTTGCATGAACGAAGTGCATACATTGAGCGTACAGACAGCGCAGCGTGACGAGCGTATGCTACGGAACTCTGTCTGGAAAGACATCGCGTGTCTACACCGAGACTGCGTGCCGCCCCGGATCTCGGGCTGTGGTGCGGACGACCTGAGCGAATAACTAAGAAACGAACGAACAACTTAAACACTCATCCACCCACTGGACCAGCCCACGGGGTTTACGTCGGCCTCGATGAATTCTATCGCAAGCGAGTCCGGGAGAGGAGAGAGGTGCCCGGGCATGGGTCCGGTCACCTCTGCAGGTTGGCGCGCGACGAACTCTGGATTTGCGTCGACTGATCCGAATGTAGAATCGCGCTGTGCGCCAGAGCCAAGCGAGCGTAATTCCGAAGCGAAAACATGTACTCATTCAGATTTGTTGGCTCGTTTCCGTAACGTCCGTGCACAGCCGATGTATGCCTCGCTGAACATTGTCCCTGTCAACTTCACAGGTCCTCCAAGGTCCAGTCGACAAGGAGCTACACCTGTACGAATCGAACGATAATCCGGACAAAGAGAAGCGAACCCCAATCGCGGTGCTCACGATGGGAAGTCTGAGTACTCAGCCTGTCGAGGAAAGCGGCAAGAACATGACCATTACGGAGAGATTCTCTGATGATGATTCAGAGGATAGCAGTGAAGTTTCGGATGTCGAGGAGAGCAGACGCCGGAGAAGTCTCCGAAAGAACAACAGACGAGGTGAGTGTTCACCGTACGGCGCGGTAGTCCCTAGCTAGTTTGGGATTTAGAGGAATTAGGGTCCCCTCGATTGCACATGGCCCTCGACCAAAGCCGTACAGCCCGCTCACTAACCCAGTGGGCGGATGCTGCGAGCGATATCATGTAGGTAAGCGCTCGGTGAAAAGTGAAGATGCATATTATGGAACGAGCGAACAAAGCTTCCAACTATCTAGGGCCTCCGTTTTAGCTCGAGGACTTGTCCTGGAACGGCTGCATCACTAGCAAAGCGAGAGCGTCTCCAGAGGCTTTTCAGAATTCATTCAACTGGAATTTATTGTTGTTGAACCCCCTCGCTCTCGAAGTTGGACTCATTCTTGTGAGACCTGCACAGTCGAATCCGATTCATAGTCCTGATGTTTACGTTACATCGCGGAATCCCGTCCTGTTCTGGTTCACTCCCGTTCTTCAGTCTCATCGATTCGGTGTGCATCCGGGGGACAATTTCTGCGAACAATTTCGGGAATCGCGTAAAATCCCTGACCCTCCGTGGAATAGTCCGATCGAAAGATCTTTCTGAAGTTTATTCACAGCTCCGATACCGGTGTGGCCTTGTGATGTTCTCAAATCAACAATATTCGCTCGGATGCTTTTCCCCGCGATCTTTTCAGTGCTATAGATTTGAGAAGTCATTTCTGCCAGTCGGCTTTTGAGCGGGGATTTGAGAATTTCCGTATAATTTCAGGCTCGTTGAAGACGATTCTATCGCCAAACGCCGAGGAACAACCCACTGGAGGAGGTGCCAACCAACGGAATATCAAACAGAAGTTTATCGCCTTGTTGAAAAAGTTCCGAGTGGCAGATGATGCGGAAGCGTCAGATGGCGAACAATCGGCTTGCGACGTCGCTGCCGAGGACAGGCGCCGGTTGGAAGATCTCCTGTTCGATGAACTGTCCAACTTGTCTGACCTGTCTGCTGGACCCGAGGAAAACGACGATCTCTCAATAACGTCAACACCGAAGCCCTCTCTGCGACCGTTCTTCTCGAGTTTGACATTGGTACCACCGAACCCAGATGGTGAGTTCCATTTCCCTTCATCAGCGAATGCACAGATGCCTACTTTGTTCGGCCTGGTTCGTACCTCGGACCGGCTTCAGTTTTTTGACCAGCGATTTTTTTTGGTCGAGTTTTCGCTTCCAGTGCGCGTTCTCTCAGAGCTTCTTGTTCTCCATAATCTATGTATATGATATGATCAATGGTTTCATGTCTTTCACGGAGACGCTGTCCGGCGGTGGCACAGTCTCGTGATTGGGCCAGACCTTGCCAGTTTTTGCCGAACTCTGGCAGCGTGCTTGTAGCTTACCGAGAGGGATATCAGCGAAATGAGAGAAGAACTGAACGAGAACGCAGGCGAAGATGCATCGGTTCCTCTGAAACAGACGCTGCCCGATTGGCAGGCGACCAAATTAGGTCTCGGTCTGATTTTTTCGTTCGGACTTCGAGTTGGAAGCAACTCACGAGGACCAGCTCGAGCGCACCGCGCGGCGGGGGGGAAACTTTTTTGCGGTGGAACACTGGAATTTCACGGAGGTTTTTCTGATGGCCGACTGTTTGGCTCCTCGGCAGGCTAGAGACAGGAGTCTGAACCCCTCGCCGGTAGAGCGTATCCTGAAGCTTTGACGTCTGGAATCCATTTCTTGACGTCACCGAGCCTAATTGATCGCGCGGAGAGCTCGATCGGCTTGTTGGAGCTTGGAGGGAGGGAGCGTGCTCTTAGACGTCGCTCGGGAATGGCTCCGAATATCCTAATCACGGCTTGAATCTAAGGATCCCTTCCCGCTCCATCAACTCTATGCCCCGCCCGCTTCCATCTCTGCGATTCGACCGGAGGGGTCGATAATAAGAGACACACTTGAAGGGACTGCAAAGGCGGCAATGGACAACATTCCGAATTGTCAGGTCCGACAAGACTGTCTTCGCTCTGATTTCTTCTTCAAGGTTGGATACGACCTAAGGGAACGGTGATACGAACTTCCGAATCGGATGATCCTACCGGATTCGCGTTGTGCGCGAGTTCTCAATCGAGTGTTCCCAAATGTGCTGTGGAGTTCTCCTAATCGACTGTGAGAACACGGTCGGATTTACTATTCAGGGCTCCCATGAGTTTCGCGACGAACCGCAATGGCTGCGCCACTCCGAGAGCTCGATACATGATTTGTGATTCCACAATTTCATCGTCCACGGAATCGCTAATGAACGAGAGCGTAAGCGGGCGAATGAGAGTTCGGGTGCGAGCTACGGCTACGGAGTTTGATTGCGTGACCGCCTAGTCTGGGCTTCCGCCACGTTCGAGCGACGCTCCCTATTCCCTATATTATTTTTTCCTCGTGGTCGCTACCACGGATCGGAATTGTTCCGCTCTCAATGGTGGCTAGTTTTCCATTCAGAAGTTAATTCGCGACCGGACGCCTGTCGTCGCGGGGCTACTTCTCTCGAAAAAATCCTGAGCGCAATTGTCACGGACTCCTGTGGAAGCCTCCTGCGCTCGAACTACGTATCTCGCGGATCTTCCATCCTGAATATAAAATTCTGAAAAAAGCCGCGCGTAGACTCGTGGTCACCTGCGAATGCTAATGGGAAGGCCACATTGACTTGCCGGAGGCCTTTCGTGGAGATTCCTCTCGTTTTCAATTCTCTCTTCCACCGCGCCTCGTTCCCCCGAGTGATCCGACGTAGAGCTCGCGAAGGTCGACGGAAAAAGCGTCCGCCGTCCTCGACGACGTCGACGACCGCTGCCATCTCCAACAGAGTCGGCGAGTACGACAATGAGGATGGAGCTTTAAACCAATTGGCGTGCTTGGAGGCTCCCAATGTCCGAGCTCATTACGGTTGTATAAGGCCCAATCCAGTTAACATCGTTGGAACTTGGGATCTTTAGGCGTTCCCGTGCTTCTGCGCAGCGCCAGGAGCGGCCGCAGCAGCGACGATAGATGAAGGCGGAGAGCGAACTTGTTTTCAGCCCGTTGAGAGATATTTTTAGCGTGCAGGCGAGTCCCCGATTTTATTGTCGTTGATGTCGGTGTTGGACTCCTGGCATCGAGAGAACGCCGAGGTTCTCCGGCCGACCGCGCTCCCACCGAATGGGGGGCGTCCGTGTGACGCTGAAAGTTGCAAGACTCGCGGCCCTCTGTAGGTTGTTCTGATTCAGAGAGCCCCGACCTCGATGCGATGCGTTGCAGAGTCATTGCGAGAGAGGTCGAATGTTCCGAGCGGAAACGTACCATTGAGATATCAATGGCGGATCTGAGGAATGGTTTCCTGTGTCGAGTCTGTCGTACCTAGCGTGCCGGAGAATGAATTTATGCTTCAGCTGTTCTGCGAATCCGATTCGATTAGGATTCCATAACTCGACGATGGACCCGCCCTGGGTCTTATCGAGGGAAACGCTTTCGAGAGTCGAGTAATCCAGAAGGGTCGTAGTAATTCGGAATCGCTCGGAGCGCTTCTCCCATTCCTCGTTCCATCTCGAGACTCGACGGCGAATGTTGACATTCGCGAGGACAAGTTGGAAGGCTGGCAATTAAAGGCTCTCATGTTGTTTACTTTCAGGCATCTCGAAGTCGCCGACAAACTTTATTCCTCCCACGAGAGTTTCCGCGAGTGAATCCGACGAATCGGCTTGCGATTCGACTCCCGACGATAAGAAGCTCTTCCAGGACGAACCGGGACTTCCTACGAGCTGTTATCTGGTCCACTCGACGGAGAGACACTCTCAGATCGTCTCGACATCACTGAAATCTTCCGTCAAAACGCTGTCGTGCGTCTCTACGGGCGCAGAGCTAAAAGCTGCTCTCAGCGCGCTGCTGCAAAGAGTTCAGAACTTTTGCAACACAAACTCGAGGAACCCGACCTCAATCAAGGTCGTCCTCATGGGCAGCGATAGCTTCGTCAACCATTTTCTTCGGGCGTACGTTGAGCAGTTCTCGCTTAAAACTCCGGAGTGGATGACGTATTTCCGCTTTTTCCTCATACCTCTCAACCCACACGAGGGCACCATCGCGCGGTGAGTGAAACGGAAATAGCGGGAGAAAAATTGATAAGCTCCAAACTAAACGAGTTGGGCCGATCCACGCGTATGCCTATATCCAGTACGGGAATCAGGAGCTCCCCACCCAGCGTTCCCCGGAAATTCGTACGTTTTCCTCGTTGGGAGCGATGAGACTTACGTGTATCAGTCTCCCACACCGTCACTCGCACGTAGTCTCGAGGCGAACGTCACGCTTCAGAGAGGAACCCTCCGTCTTCTGAATTCGAACATTGAATTGAACGAACAGACGCTCCGGGAAAAAAGTCCTGTCCATCGAGGAGCGGGCTTTGCCTCCTTCGCAGCCCCGCGACAAGTTTCATTTATAGAGGCTTATATTACTCAGTCAATCAGTCAGCGATTTGTGTCGGGGAGCGGTCCGAGATTGATGGTCGAGTACCTTCGGATCCCCTTCAGCGATTGGAGAGCTCTTCTAGGATGTTGATCCATCCGTCTCTATTATGCTTCATTTCCTCTCCCATGGTCCTCATCGTTCTCACCCAATACGCCTCGTGTGTGCTCTTCTGACATGAGCCGATCTGCGCAGATCTCGGAAAGCGCAAGAAAATCCCACGTAGCGCGGGGAGCCTTTTAAGCGCGGTAGTCGCCGATCTGAGGGCTGAAAAATCAAGATTCCTAAGCTGATTCTTCTCCACAGTTATATATCGTCGGTGGACTCGAGTTATCCGTTCGCGGAGCAGTCATGGTTTGATGCTTTAACATCATCGCACGAAAACGAAATCCAGCAGAGGATCGCCAAATACGTCAACAATACTATCACTTCTGTCATCCAGCTGCCCATAGCGGAAGTAATGCTCACCCTCTGCAAACAGGACTCGACTCAGGTACGGAACGATTCTCAGTTGGTCAGGCCCTAGCAGTCATTCTCCCATTCGTTATTGTCCCGGTCGGTCAAGTCACAGTTGCGTATGCATGCATGCATGAGGCGTTCGGGGCATCATAAACGGGACAGGAAGCGAGTCCTACGTTGGCGTGTGAGGATCTGATGCGGCGAAAAAAAGTAACGCTCTAAACGCGCTGTTTTCCCATCACTTCCCTTATGTCGTCGCACCGATCTGAACGATGACTCGCAGCTTGGTCAGGCGCTCGTTAACTCGGTCGACCGGCCTATCGCCTCGACTCGAGTCGGTCGGTCGAGCGAGACGCCTGAATTGCTGTGTCTAATATTCGCATATCCACGACCTCTGAGTGGCTACCTCACAAAGTATTCATTCTGAAGGGTCAGATGAGAGCTCCTGAATTGATGACGAACGAGGAGTGCTCGGTCGGAGCTTATATCTGGAGCGCCGCAAAAATAGCGCTCAATAAATTATTCAGTACATCGAGACGGAGCAGAATGTTTCGCCGCACAGATGAGAGCAAAGTTGTCTGGCGATGACCGGCTGAGTTAACTAATCCAGCAAAGGGCGATCAGTAGATCTAGCGTCTGATCAGAACGCGAATTGAATTCGATTTCCTCACAGGCATTCGTTCCGTTCGTGACCGAAGTTCGGATCGAAGGGGTGGAAGACAGCTCGCCTCCCGGAGCGGCGAACGACAAAGTTACGCCCCCCAACTCCCCGGCACAACAGCAACAACAGGGTCTCAAGGATCGGGACGGCGCTCCGTTGGCCAGACCCGAGCCTCATTTCGAGCCCATGGAGCTCCAGATCGACTTCTGGACTGTCAGCAACAAGGAGTCGAACAAGTGCACCTTGAAAGGCACATTCCGACACCTTCAGGTGAGGGACGCCGGAGTACAGGTCCGAGTTTGGCTCGGATTCAGGATAATATTCCGAGAGTTGAGCTTGGAGTCTCTGTCTGATCGTCATTATCTATTTTATATTCAAGGTTCGACGACTCCCTCCATCTCATCTGTTGACTTTGAGCTACTCGAATAAAGAGAAAAAACAGAAGGTCATGCGTCTCGGCAAGAAGAAACCTTCAAATGCGAACGAAGAAACCCCTCACAAGTTCACAGAGGGAGTACAAAGACTCATTTGTTCATCCAAGAACGCGCCTTTGAGGGTAAGCTCACGAATTCCGAACACATACATGTAGATGAGCCTCCCGCTAAAGGTCTTCATCTCTTTGTCATCGCTCCGGTGTTTCTGCGCTTCACCGCGGGTCAGACTATTATTCCCAGCCCCCGGGTTTTCTTTCTTTGAGTAGAAATCAGATTGGGGTCTCCCGTACCTTCCTCCCGCTTTCCACATCTTCTATATATAAAAACGTATGTCTGTCTGTTTGTTTGTCTGGTGTCACCTATAGACTCGAAAACGGCTGAACCGATCGTCGTGAAAATTTAGGAGCGTGTTCTGGGCGATCCAGCGGTGGTTATAGGGGGGTCAGTTCTTCGATGCAATGAATCCTTCTACCTTAAAAAAATTATTTGAGTGCTCCACCCACGAAAATCCGAAAACTCGGAAAAAAATTGAAAAATCCGAAATTCGCAAAATTCAAAAACGCCTGAACCGATCACCGCAAGAATTTTGGGGTGGGTTCTCGGGAGTTGTAGAAAAGCGATGAGGGGGTCGTCGTGCCCGTATGATGAGGGTGAGCTCTTTTCCCCTTGGAAATCGAGTACCGGGTCCCTGACCGGAAATCGTTCGGCGGGAGTTTCCAGAGTTCTCCAGAATTTTCGTGATTTCTTCACATCTATATATATAAAAACGTATGTTTGTCTGTCTGTCTGTCTGGTGTCACCTATAGACTCGAAAACGGCTGAACCGATCGTCGTGAAAATTTAGGAGCGCGGGGAAGGGAAAGCGGGGAAACGGGAAAGCGGGGAAACGGGAAAGCGGGGAAACGGGAAAGCGGGGGAAAACGGGAAAGCGGGGAAACGGGAAAGCGGGTATGCGGGGATGCGGGAAAGCGGGGGAAAACGGGAAACGGGGAAACGGGAAACGGGGAAACGGGAAACGGGGAAACGGGAAAGCAGGGAAACGGGAAAGCAGGGAAACGGGAAAGCAGGGAAACGGGAAAGCGGGGAAACGGGACGCTCACCAAGAGCACGCGCGACCAAAGCAAGCGCACCCGGAGCCAGCGCACTCGGAGCCAGCGCACTCGGAGCCAGCGCACTCGGCGTTAGCGCACTCGGCGTTAGCGCACTCGGAGCCAGCGCACTCGGAGCCAGCGCACTCGGCGTTAGCGCACTCGGAGCCAGCGCACTCGGAGCCAGCGCACTCGGAGCCAGCGCACCCGGAGCCAGCGCACTCGGAGCTAGCGCATGTGTAGTGAGTCTAGCGCTCCCGGTCGCCGCTAATGGGAAAGTGGGGAAATGGGGAAAGTGGGGAAATGGGAAAGTGGGGAAATGGGAAAGTGGGGAAATGGGAAAGTGGGGAAATGGGAAAGTGGGGAAATGGGAAAGTGGGGAAAGTGGGAAAGTGGGAAAGTGGGAAAGTGGGGAAATGGGAAAGTGGGGAAATGGGAAAGTGGGGAAATGGGAAACTGGGGAAATGGGAAAGTGGGGAAATGGGAAAGTGGGGAAATGGGGAA
>NW_003805418.1:3667-18778 GCF_000255335.2 Galendromus occidentalis | reverse complement strand
CCACTGTTCTAAGTTTCTTCATCAGTGTTTCAATTTTTGGAATAAATTGTGGTGTTCGTTCAGGTGTTTGGAGTGTATCATAGTGTGTTTTGATGGGTGTTTTTGGACCTACTGGGTCTCTCTTCCCTTTGATGGAGAAAGAACGTTGCTCACTTGGCAGAGGCAGATCGAACGCTAGTTGGAATCCATTGATCATTTGTCTTGAGCCGACTGAGGCGTCAGCGTGACGTTGTCTCAGTTGGCTAGCGTGTCGTCTTGTTACCTTGTTTTCGACCTTAACGTCGTAGAAGGCGTTGTTCCGGTTCTTTATGGTGCCCGGTGTCCAGAATTCTTTGTTTCGACGGTGCATCTTTACGTACACATGATCGTTTTCTCCAAATGTTTTCTGGCGAACTCCGTGGTGTTGATTGAAGTCCCTTTTGCTTTTGTCCCTGTAAGCTTGTACAGATGAAATGGAAAGCGGGGAAACGGGAAAGCGGGGAAACGGGAAAGCGGGGGAAACGGGAAAGCGGGGAAACGGGAAAGCGGGGAAACGGGAAAGCGGGGAAACGGGAAAGCGGGGAAACGGGAAAGCGGGGAAACGGGAAGCGGGGAAACGGGAAGCGGGGAAACGGGAAGCGGGGAAACGGGAAAGCGGCGGGAACGGGAAAGCGGGAACGGGAAAGCGGGAACGGGAAAGCGGGAACGGGAAAGCGGGAACGGGAAAGCGGGAACGGGACGCTCACCAAGAGCACGCGCGCCAAAGCAAGCGNACCCGGAGCCAGCGCACTCGGAGCCAGCGCACTCGGAGCCAGCGCACTCGGAGCCAGCGCACTCGGAGCCAGCGCACTCGGCGTTAGCGCACTCGGAGCCAGCGCACTCGGAGCCAGCGCACTCGGAGCTAGCGCATGTGTAGTGAGTCTAGCGATACCGAGTCGCCGCGAAGCGGCGACCGGGAGCGCTAGTTTAGAATATTGCATTACGGAATTGATTCTCGATTGATCCATATATTATGGAGGAAGATCTTAGCGGTCGCTAGTGCTCGAGGTGGAAGGCTCCATATTTGCGAGACTGAATTCTTTTCCCTTGAAATCTCAGGTGACTATCGACGGAACCGAATGGACAAACGTGAAGTTTTTCCAACTTTCATCGCAATGGCAAACTCACGTAAAGACCATCCCATTCGCGTTGAATCAAATGGGACAGCCCGGCCCTGAGAAAGACGAATGAACGATTCCTCATCAGAGAGACAAGCGGTGAGAAACCCCTTCGACGGGCTTAGACACCACAGACGTCACACTTGGAGAGGATACCCTGGTGGATCGCGGAAATGTTCAGCATCCCCTCTTCCGAGTCTTTCGGAGCTCGACCACATCCGCGTTCGGGGTAACGCAACGGAACAGCTGCATTGGAAGATCTGAGCCGAGCGCCTCTCCCCTCTTGAAAAATTGTAATTTGGTTTTCCCGAATGGAAAACAGTATGGTACTAGCGTGACATACTAATGTTGTATTTCGGGGACTCCGCAGTTCAGCAGAGGTAGAACGCTCTAAATACCCGCAAATAGTCTGAAGGAGGTCTCTTCTTCGCATTCCAGATTATGTCACTTCCAGGGCTGGCTAAAACGATGCCAAGCGACGCCTCAAGTTTAGTTCCTCACTGAGCGACGAGGTACCTGTTTCGAGGAGACGGTGAATCAGAGGAAATATTCTGTGATTCGGTTCTCGCATTTGACGGATCCGGAGGTCATGGCGAGCGACCAGGACGCAAATCGAGGGGAAATTGACGAGGAAAAATCTGTCGGACCTGTACATAATCCCCAACTTATCGAGTATTCGTTTCACGAAATGAGATGGAGAATCATTGTGGACCTGGTAATATAAACGATCGATAGTCGACGCAGATCAGATGGCCTCTTTTTTGTCCAAATAAGCGCTCGATGTTGCGTTTCCCGGAGCAGAGAGGCGAGATCCCTCGATTTCTCATCCAGGAACGCCTCGAATTCACAAGTCCCGGGAATGATCTCTGCTTGGCGGGACGGAGAGTAACTATCCTCTACATCCGGTGCGATAGTGAGTCAAAACCCTCGCTCTGCTGGAACTATCGCCTTTCTCTTTCGGAGGGCGCGGAGCAAGAGCAGCGTATCCCAGGGACCCTTCTCAGTGCACTCCATGTCCGCGGGATCGCGCATTCAAAACAAAAGCCGCTCGAGAGTCAATGGGGTGGGGAGAAACATCCATGACCCTGAAGGAGATGCGGAAGGAAAACTCATTGAGGAGCTCAATTTGGCATTTCTGTTTCTGGAGGTATCCGCATGTTTGTCCTTGCATGACAATCAGCTTAGTCAGAAGAACTTCGGGGACGCATATCAGGAAATGGATTTATTATCGTTCTCGCCTCACCTCCCCGAGAAGTCGATTTCGCCGCTCTCACCGACGCCACCTGAGACCTGAGACTGCAAACTTATCCCGGAAATACAAATCCATCCCGGTGTGGAAACGAGATTCAAGTTCTGTTCCGAGAAGTGAGTCCGTACATCCCAATCCTCACCCGATCCGGCCAACCATCGGGATTCGGAACGGGGAGAGTGCCCTAATATGGGATACATTTTTCTGCCCGCCTTATACAGGACACTTTTTCCAATGAGGGTTCAATGGGGGTACCCCTCATAAGGCGCTATCCCATATCAGGGCATTCTGCCATAAACGTAGTGTGAAGAGAGTAGGTCAGCATCCCAGCGCGTCGGAGGAGCAAGATCAAATCGGGCCCGCAATCCGCTTGGATATCCGTTGCGCGGGGCAAACAGTCGGGGTTTCCAAGGTTTAAACCCCCTCATCCGACTCCGATTCGGGGGTGACTTGTAATTGATGAGCTAAAAGCGCAAGCTGGAGGAAGGATTCAGTTCGTTTGTTGAAGAATGAAGTAATTTTCGGAAGAAAAGACTTGGGTTTTTCTGGACCTGATGGCAGGCCAAGGAGGTCAGATCTGATTGTTTGCAGCGATTCCTGAAAACTGCTTTGATGGAGCTTGCTTAATCTCTATTCTGCACGGGATTCGGGGGATCGTCAATAGGCCGGAATACGTTCCCGAAGTCCTGACTTGCGCTATGGGTTCTGGATCCTATGGAAACCCAACTCCCGAGGAGTTAGATGTCGAACTCGATTCATTCAAGAAATTATCAGAGCATTGTACTCCGCGATCGCATCAGGAATCCTAGAGCTGGAATCGAGCGGCTAAAGCGATAAGAAATCAATCAGCGAGGCGGTAGATTGAATTTTCCAATACGCTGAAGCCGGAAAGCTTGGTGCTTGAATTCGAACAGGAAAGCCCACGTGCGGTCCGAGCGGTCTCGCTTCTCAGCTTGATAGACAGGTGAAGTCGGTTGCCCACATCGTAAGCTCTAGTGGAACCCTACGGACGCCGCAGATCGGATTTCTCTCGGGAAGCCAATGGTCACCGTCATCATCGAGTAACTTCGGGGTAGTTGGCCGACCGATCCCCGAGACCTAACTTTCTTGCAAGACACCCGCAGGGTTTCCCCTGGTGTACCGGAAGGAGGAGAGGAAAGAGAACGAAGTCCTCGTTTCGAAAGGCGAAACCTGGGGAAAAGGAGAGTCTATAGTCGAAGCTTGCAGCGAGCCCGGATTCGGAGCTCGACTCATGGAGTTCCCTGCTCCCGTGTCAGTCAATCCTCGGTGACTCCTATCGGGACATCGTTTAGGACTTGTCTCCAAGTTTACCTACTTTACGCCGCGCCGGGAGACTCAGCGCAATGCGGGAACATCCGAATAGCGTCAGGAGTCGTAAAGCCATGCGGGGTCCGAGACCGATTGCGGAAATGACCCTCCTCACCATTTTCATTTCCGGAACTCCACGAGCGGAATGGAAAATCCATTTCTCTCGTTGTTCCCAACCTAATGGCGAGCCTGAGTAGGTGAATGACGAACTACCGCGCGGACCTCGCGGCTGCCGCTCCTTCGCAATCACCTAGTCCGTTAGCGTGCCGACACGACTCGCATGACGATCCTCGCACAGACTACTGACCAGCCACGTCGCAATGCGCAAATTTCGGGAGTCGGAAAAAACGGAGAAAGTAGCTCCTATCGTACGACCCGAAATCCTGGGAACCTTCCTTGCTTGTGTCAGAATGCTGAGCCATTGAGTTCGATCGCTGCCAGATGAAAGGATAGGCTTCGCTACAGGCTTCATTGAGGCGCCTGGCGCGACGAGAAGAATAGCACAGAGAGTCCCGAGGTAAATTCCTTGTAAGGAGTATCGTGGCTGTTGCTGGAGCCGTGGATCATGATACAGCAGAATGTTCCGTAGAGCAGTGGTTCTCAAATTCTTTCTTCGTAAGGGTTCCGCAGGTAGACTTTGGTGTTCCGCGCATTCCGTTACGGAGCCCCAAGGGTTCCGCGGAATCCAGTTTGAGAAACACTGCCGTGGAGAGCAGAGCCCGAAGGCAGAGACATGTTCGTCTTATGCAACTGTCATTCCGGCGGCTGCGTCGAAGCAGTCATTACGCTCACGGATCCGAGGAAGCGGGATTCGATTTCCTCACTGAGTGGTATCGGCTCGGCGGGTGACAGACTTGGGACAAGAGCCAATGCAAAGTCGAGTCTCGATTGCCGGACTTGTGCTCCGTCGGACCATACGTTCGACTCCGGTGATTCCAAGTCGGGAATAGGTCAGAATATGATAGAAGTTCCCCGGGAACAAGCTTCTATCATATTTACTCATATGATCATACTCCGGGGGCGGTCTTTCCCCCGGAGCTATCCGATCCTTCCGGAAGACCGCCCGACTTAAATTTAGATAACGAGAGGATTACATTCCGACTTGTCAACGCTCATCAAAGTGACTGCGGACGAGTTCACTGAGCGCTTACGATGGGATGAGGTCGTCAAGCTTCGTTTATCGGACGATGAAGGGCGCTTTGATCGAGAGACCGATATTCTCTTTTGCACCACATCGGATTATCCGCGACTTTGATGCATTTATAATCTTTGAACCCGACCTGGAGCTCGAATCATACCTCGACAAGGGCCAGAGTGAATCTGAGGTCCCGACTTTCTGTGGTCTGGGGATCCATCCGATTCTCGCTCCATGACCTTGGAACCGTAAGGGACCTGAAAAAGATAGAGGAGCAACCGGCGATGCTTGAACATTCGAAGCGGTCGATTTTTCAGAAAACTTACAGAGTCGGACTGCCCTACAGCCTCATTGTGATTGACCTCCGTGGTCTCAATCGATCGTGAGAGGCGACTGTCTTGCTGCATAGAGGTTTGAGGTGGGATGTGTTTCGTACCCGAATTCTGGTCACGAGCACTTCTAGCCCGAACAAACTATTCAATGACTACTTTCGTATGTGAGCTCCCATCGGAAGCCGTCTATAAGTTTCATTGTGGCCGATGACATGGACTAGGAGCGAGCTTCAAGTGTAGCAGTGTAAAGGCAGTCTCTAAACGAGTTTCGGGGGTGGGGATTCCCGTATCCCATTCAATATTGTATGCCAGGACGAGCAACAGAATCGGAATACATATCCATATGAATACATATCTCGGATTCACTTTAGTCGTGGCACTTTCCCAGAGTCGGATTGAGAGGTTTTTTCCTTACCTGTGGTCTTTTTTTCAGATTAATTCGAGCCAGCAACGAATATCTTAGAGGCGTTCCACTGGAGCCGAAAGTCTGCCCAACGATCGTCTCACGGCGGTAACGGAGAGTGTCACGCTCAATAATAATTGCAAAACGACAAACGGCACAAGACGGTTGCTCCGATTGCTGCCTATTCAACCTCGAAGGCTCGAGGCGGGCAGAAACAAAACCGTGGGCCATGTACCTCCTGCACCCCGGGCCGAAGTATGCATGGACCGGATACGGTGACATCATATAGTCGCTGTATATCGCTCGACCATTTTGTGGAAAGTATATATTTTTGACGATCCTACTGGTCTGAGTCGTCGAGTCTTGATTTGTTATAGATAAGATCCACTTACATCGAATCGCTCCGTCCGCTCCGTCATCCTAGGTCGTAGTCTCCACACCGTTCAATCGCGCCGGAACTCAGATCTTCCGTCCCGCCGAGGCTGAAAGAAGGAAGATCTGGGATCAGGGTAGCATGGTAATTCAGGAGACACGAATATTTCCAACGGAAGAAGCCATGACATTCGCCAAAGCTCAAATTAAAATGCGATCCAGATGAGCTCCTTCAATTTTTTATTCGGATATCATTGCGCAATACCTCCTATTTGGGTTTCACCGAATCAGCACTACGCGGTGAACCTCTCGATGAATTTATCGTCTTCGATGGTATCAGGGCCCATAAAGTAGAAATCTTCGCTGGCCGCGGTGAAATTTCTGTAGAATGCGAAGAAACTCAACTTGAGATCGACAACACTCTCACTCCTCAGACCGACGTCTGGGTGGAACCTCACGAATCCTTCAATTGTTTGCCCTGGTTCGGGAACGTGCGACCGGCATATACAGTGGCCGCTGATCCGTCCGAGTATGTACCACTCGCATCGCAGATGAGGTGACAAGACTACCCTCCTAAACTGGCTCAAGTCTACAGAATCTTTGAGAACGAAGTAGGTTACTTTGCCCTTCAGAACATCTCTAGATGGCGCATATCTATCGGATATGGTCATATTGGAGGTGGGGCTTGCGCAGTTTCTCTTGAAGGAATTTCGTGATCTTTCGGATATTAAGCTTTCGTCGTCTTGAAAAATAAAATGCTCCTCAGAGTCAGCTGCGTCTTTTTATAGATACGCTCCCCCTCCCAGGACCCGGTGTGGATAGGGCCGCGGTCGGAGAGCCTGGAAAGAGGTCGGCAGAGAATCCCAGAGCTCTGGACTCAGTGAACCAGATGCGTGGCAAAACCAGCTAATTTTTTTTCATTCGATGCTATCGCGCCATATCATCAACCTCCTGATTCTCATCGAATCACGTTCGGCCATACCACTTGGTCACTCGCTTGTCTACCAGGTTCTATGATGACTTATGTGGATGGACTTTTGGTCATGGTCCCCAAGCAGAAATCAAGATGAAGGGTGGCAATGATACCGTCACTCAGATCGACATCTTGTTGGAACTTCACGAATCTATCGAATGCCCTCCGAGACCCACATTTGAAGGGCCTGAGTCTGCTCCGCGCTCCGACCATTTTCTCGTCCATGATATACCAAAGATAGTCATGGTTGGAAGAGGGCAGCGTGCGGCACTCCTCCTTGCGAGTTTCCAAGATATCCAAGAACTTCCAACGTTCGGGTCCTTCCACTGTAAACGAGAGTTTTGCGCGAATTTCGGGCGGGTGTTGAATCCGGTACCCCGAGCAGCCTCACGTATTTGGGGCTTCCCGTGGCGTCTCGCGTCCCTTAAACTCTGCGACCTCTCTGTTGCAGCTTTCCAATCCGTCGCGGTTTCGCCGGGAGCCTGATCGATGCCTTTGACAGAGGAGAGCTATCGGATGGTAAGACGTTTGATGTTCAGAACGAGAGGAATCGTATCCGAAAAATGGAATTTTTTGTCTAGTGAGACTCTCCGGTCGCCTCGATGGAGGGAAACGCATAAAAGCTGAAGCCTCTAGTCTGCGGATGGAGAGTAACGACGAAATCTAAATTTTTTGAGGACCTACCAACCTTCGTCGAATATAAAATAAGGATAAAAAGCGTGAAAGCTCCGCTAGAACATGAGCGCAGGGCCGCAAGGAGCAGTGGCGATTCCTACGACGCACGCGATATACTTCATCTTGAAACCGGACGTGGGACTGGATGATATCAGAGATTTCTTCGAGGATGATCATGACGAAAGCTCTGTACGGTGTGAATGGTTCATAATCGGGAACATCGGTAACCAGTGTTTATACACGCCGCATATACCTCAGCCAGGCGAACGGATCCAAGGATTCGCCAGGTTCAACAGACCGTGCACCACACAGAGTTTGCTGATCATAGCCTTCAGACGGCTGTTTTGCTCGTTCCTCGTGGTCTTCGATCCTCATGATGCGAATTTCCAATTGCATACCGGATTCATGCGCGCTGAGCAAATAATAACCCAATGGCACAGCAGAACGCAAGGCTAGCGAAATTATTGTATGACCGTCGGTGTAGACGCTAAAATTCGGAGAATATGGTGAGGCGACTAAATAAAACTCAGGATTCCCCCCCCCAAGATCACGCTCTCGTAGACGGCATTGACGTGATTCGATGAGTTTAGCATATCATCGCTCTCGCAATCGTGATGCTCCATCCTTCCGGTCACGATTGACGGATCTGTTTGGAGGGGCCTCTCTAACTCGTACTGATATCCATTCAGCTATTTGGGCGGTATTCTTGGGAGAAAGACTCCATCTTGATTTGCGAATTGCCTGTAGAGATGGGTGAGGGCGCCGTCTCTGATCACAGCTACTCTCCGAGTCCAACGTAGTGTTCGAGGCGAAAATCAAATTCGCTCATTCAGCAGGCAAAGTGAAGTTCGAGGGAGGATCGATAGGCGATCTCTCGGGGCCGAGGAGGTGATGTAACAATCTTCAAATCAAGGAAAATTCGCGACGCGGGCTTCCTCCGAGGAACTGGACCGGATCAGAGAATTTTCAGACTGGTCAGACCTCTATCCAAGTTTCGACTTGATTCATCGCATGCTATCGTGGTCAGCTCAAAAATACCACGAGCATCACAATAAGTCTTGGAAATCCAAGCAATACACGGAATTCTCGAACAAAGGGAAATCTGATTCTGTTTGGAGTCTGTCACAAGCACTTTCTCGTCTCCCTCAGCCTCAAGTCTAGAAGTTCCAAAGACTGCATGACTTGGAATGGTGTTTTCACCTGGACTTGAGATCAGTGTGTTTTCTCATCGGAGGACTTCCGAGACTCCTGGTGAGGGCGGGGGCGAAGAGGATATCAGCTCATAATGTGACGTTTGAAGAACGACTCTTCGAATCGGCCCAAGTCGATACCGCTCTGGATCCCATTTTCTGCGACGCGACGCGGCGTCGAGAGCGAAGGTGCATCGTGATTCGAGCGCGATGCTTGAGTGGAGTCAGGCTGTGGGGATCGTGAGCCGAATCAGGCGAGAGAGTTCCTCGGATTTCGGATCATGGGAGATATCCCTAGATTTGGAAGCTGGACAGAAATCACGCTCCGAGGAGTCGGCGACTACGGCACCGGACTAATCGAGCCGGGCCGGGAGTAACAAAGGTTCGTACCGGAGCCTCACTTCGCCTCGAGCCGTAGAAGTTGGAGTAGCTTGCGGGGGATAGAAACCTCTTATCATCCATCCAGATGAGATGACGTCCAACCGAGCTCCATGCTCTCAGGGAAGTGAGATCGGGAACGATGGAATCGAAGACCCTACCTTGGGTGCTCGGATTCAGAGGCGGCTGTGCTGTCCCAACCGGAGAAGCAGGCTCCACCATCTTCGGAAGGTTTGTCTGATCCAGAGGACTCGTCGAGTCCGGAGGGCTCGTGTGGTCCGGCGGAGCGTGTGTGATCAGGGGGGCTCGCCCGGTCCAAAGGGCTCGCAGATCCGGAGGACTCGTGTGATTCGGAGGGTCCGGAAACGGAGCCGGAAAAACGGGGAAGTGATCGGACATTGATCTGATGCTGAGCCAACTGAAATCATGCGAATCCTCGCACATTCAGAACCTCCATAATTCCTCGAGCGCGTATGGGGGCGTCGTCACGGAAGACTCGCTGATTCGAATTCTGTGGTATAGCAAGAAGAACATCAGGTGTCCGCTGATGATCGTAGCCACGAGGGTCATCTTCAATAGTTCCAGAGCACCGCCACATAGTCTTTTGAGAAGAGTTTGTGGCGGCGTCGAAGCGCGACGTGTCGTCCGGGTATTCTTGACGAAGATTTTTCCCTGTGAGCTGCACGACCACTGATCGGTCGCCGTTGTTCCGAGTAAATTTTCCCTTCCAGCTGAGGAATTCTCGGCCGCCATCCGAAGCTGACCGCAAGCTGTCTCCGCCTACGTCGCGAAGCCTTTTCACCATCCTTCCCTGAACAAGTTCGCGAGGGGATCATGGAATCGATGTATGCATCTCCGAGCCGGAATAGAGCCTGCATCCAGTGCCGCGAGAAGCACGCACGTGCATGTGAGACCACGTGCCAGAGAGCTCACCGAGCCGAAAACTTTTCCTCATGCGATTCCTGGTTCCGAAAAGAGATTTCTCCCCTGTGCCGCGGCGAGTCGACCATGGAAATCAGGGCCGCTAACTGGCCCCTGCTTTAAGTAGTAAGCGTGAGATCGAGCTTCTCAGCGCTGCTAGCGTCTGATGATTAGACTCCTGATTATCTCACTAATCGCCGATGGCGTTCCTCCAGAAACGCGGGATCCGATTTAAAATTCTCCGGATAGAGCGATCCTCCGGGAACCGGAACTTCAACTCAATCACTTCCAGCGATCGGACTGCGTGAGGAAAGGTGATTGACCTGTGCAGAGGGATACGACGATGTGGATAGGAACATTAGATTACTTTATGACTTGATCCCCTATGCCTGATCGATGGGTTGCGGCGCTTCCCTTCCTGGATACGCGAGTCCCAAACGCTTGCCTATTATCACGATAATCAAAGCGATAACGGCGGTGACCGCGATTATTGTTGCAGCTTCGTACAAAAGTTTTCGCACAGAAGAGTCCTGCTCCGTCTTGGCTTGCGCGGTCGGCGGCATCATCGTGTGACCGCAATTCAAACTCGCCGGCATCATCTGGCCGCAGCAACCTGGAAAAGCGATAAACGCCCTCAGGAAACGATTCGTCACGAGGAGTGGATTCGTACGCAGGATGAAGGCGCGACGGGAGAGAGTAGTATTCGAGCGTTTGATCTGATCTGCGAGACGAATCGGTCTTTCGGATTTACGCACGGCCTGGCGTGCAAGTTCCGTAGGGTCCGGGGGATGACATCATGCGTGGGTCGGCAGGACCGGCAGTGTATTGGGGCATCACCATTTGACCCTGCTGGGAGGTTCAGATTTTTCAGCGATGAGTGTGCCCTAATTTCGCTGATGCTCGCCGTGGTGTTCAAATCGAAGATTAGAACTCACCATCAATGAGGTTTGCGGAATCGAGGGCACGGCTCCGAACCTGGGATCGTAGCCACCGAACTCAGGGTTCATTTGGTGGGGCGGAGCCATGGGCGACTGATAGGGCATCGGCCCTGGCATCTGAAAATTCAATCCCACGGAGCCCGTCGCTAGAGGAAGACTTTCCATGGTCGAGGCCATCTCTGAGCTTTTCGGCCCTAGTTGGGCAGCGTTCTTCAGAGGCTCAGGTTGCCTGGTCGAGGACTGCGTATCCTGTAGTGTCTGACCCGCGGGGGTTAACGCTCCGGCATTCTGGTCTTTAAACATTATGCGCCGCTCCCACCACCCGTGTTCGACCCCACTTCAGACTTTCGTTGTTTCGTGGCGATGATCCTAGCCACCGGTCCTTTCTGCTATCTCGCGGCTGCTGTTCTGAAAAGTGAGGTATCGAATCACCCGAGAACGAGCACACGCAGGAATCGGGCGAAATTTTTCGTTCCCGCATCCACTCCGAGGGAGAATTCCTGATTTCCTTCCGGCAGTCCCTTTCTTGTCCCATGATATGCCCACAGCAAGGTACATGTCCGCGAGGTTTGTCGTCACGCTTCTATCGTCGCTGTAATCGTCGCTGTATAATCGTCGCTGTATAATCGTCGCTGGACGAATTTCCAAGCTTCGTTCACATTGCGAAGCTTGGAAATAAACCCATATTTATTCGTGTTCCTTCAGCTGCATGAGCTCAATCGCAGGTCGCTCGTCATCTACAATTGATTGAAGGATAGCGTAATTCCTCTGGGATGATGCCGTTGTTGCTCTAACCGAGAGTGAATTCAAGTCACTGAAGTGAGATTATTTCAACTTTTCGACTTCGTCTCCCGAATCGCGTGTGAATACCAGCTCTAAATATTTCACGTAGACGGCTATTTGAATATGCCCTTGTGAAGTTGCTCGAGAGTTGCGACTATTCGCATGAATGAACCTTCTCGTGATGTTTCAGCTGAATTTTCTGAGTGAATCTAAGTCCGCACACGCGGCATTGGAACGGTTTTTCGCCGGTGTGTAATCTCATGTGAACGCCTAGGTGATCTTTCCTTCAGAATCTCTTCCCGCAGACTTCGCAATGGAAAGGTTTTTCACCGCCATGTGTTTTCTCATGAGCCGTGAGGTTCCTCTTGTAAACGAACGACTTGCAACATAAGCCGCACATGAAAGGTCTCTCCCGGGTGCTCGGACTCTCCTCCCGACCAATTTCTCCCGCGGGATTCGCTCGCAACCCTTCGCTCACGGACGGGATCCTTCCGTCGCGTATCCCACTATGCTCTGAGAACTCGGAATCTCGCGAGAAACCCACTCGACAATTCTGATGATTGAGGCCATTTCCCACGGCGTGTGACCTTTTGTGAACGTTCATGTCGCCTGACCTCGCGAACCTTGCACCGCATTCTTCACACATGGAGGGCTTCAGTCCGAGGCGTATTTTTTTATGGGCTACGAGATCGTATCCTCGGGTGAATCGGATTCCACACTCGTCACACAAGTGAGTTTTTTTCCCCAAGTGTGTTTTCCGGTGAGCGTTGAGCTTCCAATTCAGAGCGAATGAAGTTCCGCAGAAATCACATAGGAATGGTGTCTCGCTGCCATGTGATTTTTTATGGTTCCCGAGGTGATCCTTCCTTGCGAACTCCTTGTCGCATTGGTCCCAGGCGAATGGTTTCGCCGCCGAGTGGGTCGTCAAATGGTTATCGAGGCTCTTCAGGTGAGCGAATGCTCTTCCGCATTCCTCGCATCCGTATGGTTTTTCTCCGGTGTGGGTTCTCATGTGTAGGGTGAGATCGCCGCTTCGAGCCCATCTCTTCCCGCATATGTCACAAGCGAAAGGTTTCTCTGCGGTGTGTATTCTGCTATGGACGATCAGCTCGGCCTTGCGGGCAAATCTTCCTCCGCATGCTTCACAGAGGTGGTTTTTCCTGTCAATACGATTATTCTCAGACTGCATCCCTCTGAAAGATGAGAAAATTTCCATGCTAGAGACACTCGAATGTGCGTCTTCGGACTGAATGCTCTTCCGCCACAGAGCATCTGGTCGGAATCTCTCGTCGGTGTTTACTCACGTTCGTTGCTTTGGTGGGATTTTCCAACAGAAATCTCCCGTGCATTCCCTAGGGGTTGCGTTGTAATCCGGAATCCTGGAACATCCGGGAATCGGCCAGGCCCGATATCGAGTCCTCAGCTGCCTGATCAGCTGCGGATTGTGCGATGATCGGAGAAGTCTCCCCATCTACAACGCTAACAGCGATCCTCTCCCAGCATTGCACCGCGCCGCCAGATTCGACTGTTGTTTTCCTTCAGCCAAAGACCAAGATGCGTGCTGCGGGGTCCAATACCTAAACCCGGTCTGCCGCAGCCACTGGCTCTTCGCAGCGATATCTGTCGGAGCAGATAGACGTCCGGACCTTCGGAGATACGCGCTCCGAACCCCGAGACTGGCTCATTCGTCTGTTCGAAAATTCACTTCGTTCTGAATTTGTTCTGCCTAGAAGAGCGGATAACTCCCGAAAACAGTAGATCATCGCTGCAGTACTCCTCAAGACTTCCGGAAGGTCGAATCACGAATGGAGGCTCGATTTTCTTTCGGCCATACGTCAGTTGAATAGCGAAGGAGCATGCCGTGGAGCGTGGACGATTGAAAAGCGTAAGTATTTATTCATAGCATTATACTTGGTAAGACATTTCGAAAGGACGAAAAAAATATTTATTCCGTCAGTTTCAGAAACGGATGCCCACATTCAGTACAACCATTTTCGCGGTGTACCTGAGAGAGATCCGGGCGAAGGACTCAACAGCTTTCGTCAGGATGGGAAACTTCCTCCGAATGAGAAGGGTCCGTACTCGAATTCCCTTTGTTGTTGTTGCTGCTGCTGCGGCTGCTGCTGGTGCGGGCAGCACCGGCGGCCACTCTTTGTCAGCTTCTAGTTCCTCAATTCTTCGCTGCAAGGATGGAAATGTCCGTTTAAGAAGGGACTAAGGCCGCGACTTGTCATTTCGTTCTTGAGGCACTACATTCGGCGAATTGACAAGCTTCAATTACCATGGACGTAGATGTCCCAAATCATGTACAATAATCTCAAGAATATTTCCATCTGAATGTATCAATGCGATTGCAGAACTCAGACGGGAGACGGAGGAGGGACAAGACACCTGGCTTAATCAAGGGAGAGCTTTGATTTTTCCTGATTCCTTTTTGTCTTCGAACGGATTGGCGAGCCCGGATAGCTTCTTTTAGGACCAAGTTCGAGAAAGAGGAGGATTCGGCATCAGATGAGACGAAGCTGGGGCGAATTCGGCGCGCAGGACAGTGAGACGCCGGCCGCTCCGCGATCGAAATGAATACTCATCACGGTGACGAAAGTTTGATTCCGGTTCGGCAATGAGCCAAACCAAAGGTCGTGGGAAATTCATTCAGAGATCACAAAGGTCAATGAAGCCCAGAGATGGATGGCTCCTCTCCTTCGTTCCTATTTCGTTCCTCATGACTAGGGCTGTAAATTATTCGCGGCGATCGCGGGATTCGCGGAAATTTCCGGCTACTCCCCATAGAGTTTCAATGGAGGCCGCGAATTTCCGCGAATTTGGCGGAAATTTTTCGCGAAAAATTTACATCCCGATGACAAGATCATGACTGATGTTATCCAGGGATTTCTGATAGATGCGGGTGATTCGGTTCGAACAACGTTCCGGCTTCTACGAGGCTCTCTCGTCAAAACACGAGTGCATGATGATGCTCCCCTGAGAGAAGCATGTCCCGACAGGGAACTCGAAATTCGTTCGGTTAACGAAAATTGTTTCGTTTGTTTGGGAAGGAACTTAGGAAAACCTCACCGCTCTACAGATATTGAACGACCCTGACCTCCCCTCGCAATCGCTCCCCGATCATGCCGCGGTTGTGATTCGTGAGCCAATCGGTGCAGTTCACGTTCACAGAATGAACCCGAACGAGAATGAAACCGTCGGAACCGGAGGAAAGACGCAGCGAAGGATACATTTTTCAGTACCTTCCTCCCCATTAGGTATCCTTCCCCCCTCGGGATTTCCTCTCTCAGTCTT
>NW_003805418.1:0-3647 GCF_000255335.2 Galendromus occidentalis | reverse complement strand
AATATGAGCGGTCTGAGTCCTGGAGATCTGGAGAAGTTGTTGGTTGCGAGTCAGGGAGCCTTCAGTCTTTTCCAGCTCTGGGACCCAATGAATCATAATGAGCTGGAAGCCCGATGGTCGCCCTCCTCCATGGCCTCACCTCGGGACGTTCGGGTCGAAAGCATTCGGATCGTACGGAGGCGCTCCGTAAGGATTGGCATAGCCGGGGTCTTGTCCTTGGAACCCTCCCTGGGGCGCCTCATAGGGGTTGTAACCCATGCAGTTGTTCGGTGCTTGACCGGGATATTGTTGGGAGGGATCGGCAAAACTCTGTTGCTCGGGACTCCATTCAGCAGGAGGCATGCCCGGCGCTTGCTGCTGTTGTTCTCGTTGCAGCTGCTGCTGCAGCTGTTCGATCTGGTGCTGCTGCTGTTCATGCAGCTGTCGTTGCAGCTGGACCACTAAGTTGAGCAGCGTCTTATTCGTTTCTTCTAAGTGTTCGATTCGTCGCTGCAAGGATGAAAATGTCCGTTAAAGGAGGGATTGAGGCCGCGACTTGTCATTTCGTTCTTGAGGCACTACATTCGGCGAATTGACAAGCTCCAATTACCAGGGACGTAGATGTCCCAAATCATGTACAATAATCTCAAGAATATTTCCATCTGAATGTATCAATGCGATTGCAGAACTCAGACGGGAGTCGGAGGAGGGACAAGACACCTGGCTCGACCAAGGAAGAGCTTTGATTTTTCCTGATTCCTTTTTGTCTTCGAACGGATTGGCGAACCCGGTTAGCTTCTATGTGGACTAAGTTCGAGAAAGAGGAGGATTTGGCATCAGATGAGACAGAGCTGGGACGAATTCGACGCGCAGGACAGTGAGACGCCGGCCGCTCCGCGATCGAAATGAATACTCATTACGGTGACGAAAGTTTGATTCCGGTTCGGCAATGAGCCAAGTCAGAGGTCGTGGGAAATTCATTCGAAGACCACAAAGGTCAATGAAGCCCAGAGATGGATGGCTCCACAACGTCCCGGTTCGAACAACGTTTCGGCTTCTACGAGGCTCTCTCGTCAAATTACGAGTGCATGATGATGCTCCCCTGAGAGAAGCATGTCCCAACAGGGAACTCGAAATTCGTTCGGTTAACGAAAATTGTTTCGTTTGTTTGGGAAGAAACTTACGAAAACCTCACCGCTCTACAGATATTGAACGACCCTGACCTCCCCTCGCAATCGCTCCCCGATCATGCCGCGGTTGTGATTCGTGAGCCAATCGGTGCAGTTCACGTTCACAGAATGAACCCGAACGAGAATGAAACCGTCGGAACCGGAGGAAAGACGCAGCGAAGGATACATTTTTCAGTACCTTCCTCCCCATTAGGTATCCTTCCCCCCTCGGGATTTCCTCTCTCAGTCTTCACAGTGGCTCAGAACGCTTGTATAATATAATTAATAATTATTTATCATAGCCGCTTGTGAAACTTGAGAAATATTTTGAACTCATAGAGTATCGTGAACGATGGATCAAACAGCGGGATCGGTCCGAACGACGACGCTTCCATCGCATCGGAAGAGCTGGAGCCACGTTGATATCCACTTGCGAAGAACTCTACAAAGCAATTCCAGCCTCGCAAGCTCTTACTCCGATGGAACTCTACCCCACCTACGAGTCATACCGTCGAGGAATGAAAGGGGAAGTTCTCAGGAGGAGTCTGACAATGTGGATCATGACAGTCCTGATTCGGGAGTCATGACGGCACGTTACGTACTCATCTGAGGATTTCGAGAGGTTCCTCATTGCCGAGTCAGAGAGGACGTGAAAAATTACGTCAAGTCTTGCGTGGTCTGCCAGAAAATTAAGGCAAAATTCTCACCGAAAGTTGACACCAAATGTCTCAGACCAAATGATGATCCTCCAATGCACACGGTGCATTTGGACCTCCCGGAAGAGTCGGAAAAGAGCTGTACGGGGACCAAGAATCGTGCTTCCTCGTTCGCCGTCGATCGGAACTCGAGGTTTGCCATTGCTCGTTCTGGCCGAGAAATCGCGCAGTCGGTGACCAGTTTGTTGAAACAGGAAGCATTCGAGAAGACCCGAGTTGCATCGGATTGAGCGGGAGTCCTCGGAAGCAAGAGAGTCGAGGATTGGGCGGCCGCCAGGGACCGCGAGACATCATAATCGGTCTCATTGTAACACGACAGGATGCTCGCCGAGTTTTGCCTTGACGGCTGAAGTAACATATCTCCCGGCTGATGAAATATTAGGTATCCGGAATCGGTTACGTTTGACGGAACGGAGAGAATCTACCGAAGGAGTATACGCGGCGAGGAAACCCCAGAAAAGATCTTCAATAAGAGGCATTCCCAGAATATACCGGATTATGCAGCGGCAGACTAATAAGTCCTCACGGAAGTGGGTGATACGGAAAAGTTCTCCGGCCCCTAAGTCATTGCGGACATCCAATTCTTAAATGGAGTTCCGAAGAGGATATCTTATGTAACAGTCCGATAGGGACCTATACCTGGATCCACTCAGAGGGGAGGGACAACGCACTGATAATCACCGTTCGACTTCTCACTTTATTTCCTCACTTCCGATCCTCGACCGGCTCCTCAGTTATCAGTCGTCAGCTACGGTCTCTCTATCTGCCGGCTGTCACTTCTAGCTACTGACGGCTCTCTCTCTCAACCCCACTTCCCTTCCCCGTGTCTATCCGCCGGCATCGCCGCTACCGACATGCATCTCCGGAGAACCCATTCCAGCTGGCTCTCCTCCGAAATCCAACTAGCTGTTACACTTAGGTGTACGATCGAGCGGTTCAGAGGGCTTGTCCATTGAAAAGAGATTACATCTTCAGTCCCAGGAGGGACAACTCTTCCGGAGGGGTGAGTTGGAATCCCGCTGTGAGTCGGCGGCTCTTGACGGTGTACGCGAGGAATGAACGAAGTTATTCAGTAGTCAGTCTCAAGCCAGGCTCATCACTCGAGTCTTGAGTCATCTATGATCAGTAACCACGAGCGAACAAAGAGGACACTGCCTTTGTGTCTCTTGCGAGACTGAAGATATGGTTGATCGTTGGTCGACCCTGGTGATAGGTTGCTATTCAGACTCCGGTGGGGAAACTCCTCGCTCTGTATGCGAGGGACATGAGAACTTCTTTAGGACGTCGGCGGGAGACGCCTCCGGAATTAACTGGAGTCAACGCCAGAGCTGTGGAGGCACTGGAAAACCAGATCGCAAATCGAGGCTTCAATATGAGCGGTCTGAGTCCTGGAGATCTGGAGAAGTTGTTGGTTGCGAGTCAGGGAGCCTTCAGTCTTTTCCAGCTCTGGGACCCAATGAATCATAATGAGCTGGAAGCCCGATGGTCGCCCTCCTCCATGGCCTCACCTCGGGACGTTCGGGTCGAAAGCATTCGGATCGTACGGAGGCGCTCCGTAAGGATTGGCATAGCCGGGGTCTTGTCCTTGGAACCCTCCCTGGGGCGCCTCATAGGGGTTGTAACCCATGCAGTTGTTCGGTGCTTGACCGGGATATTGTTGGGAGGGATCGGCAAAACTCTGTTGCTCGGGACTCCATTCAGCAGGAGGCATGCCCGGCGCTTGCTGCTGTTGTTCTCGTTGCAGCTGCTGCTGCAGCTGTTCGATCGTGGTGCTGCTGCTGTT